>NW_005187569.1:116101-127503 GCF_000239375.1 Pundamilia nyererei
ACACACACACACACACACACACACACACACACACACACACACACACACACACAGGGAAAAAAGTGCACTCTCCATGCAGATCTGTTAACACTGGAGAGAAGTGATGTTAGTGCTGGCCTTAGTGAGTTTTGTTTGGCTAAAGGTCAAGTTTGACAGGGAAAGCCCAGCAGATTAGTGGACTGATCCACTGTTTAAACACACGTACACACACACACACACACACACACACACAAGCGCACACACATGCAATACAGATCTATTTTGCAGCTATTTAGCTCCTCTTTCTTCTCAGGTATCTACATAGAGGAGATTCTCTCTAAGTGGAGAGGCGACTATGACAAACTGGAGCACAATCACACCTATATTCAGTGGTGAGACATTTCCTCCATTTGTTTTAATATTCATGCAGCTTGTGTGTTTGTGCATCAAGTTGTTCTTAGCCTGCAAGAAGGCACGGTAACATGACATGTCAAAGCTTCCTTTTTCTATCCTGTTACAGATTAAAGTTCAATAAAAAACAGGAATATTTTAATGACCGCTCACTTAGTTTAACCTGTCCAGTCAGGTTTCAGAACTGATTTTAGTGGCTTAAACCCCTGGGACATGGACCAGTGTACCAGTCCGTGAGTCGTTTGGTACCAAGCCGCGAGAGTTGAGGCTCGGGTGTGAAATTTATGGTTTTCGGAGTTTTTATTGTTAACTTTTATCGTTTCTCTGGGTCTTTTCCTGTGTTGTAGTTGTGTGTCTTATTTTGAAAGAAATGTTTACGAGTTACCATAGAGACCAGAGCGCATTAAAGGGCAGAGAAGACACGTGACTCTCAATGTTGTTGAGTCATTTTATTAGCAGGAGGACACTGCTAATAAAGTTACACAATTAAACAGTGAATTCGCGTTTATTATTATATTTACAAAATACCACAGTTTTTGTCTTGGTCGTATCATTTTATTTTGTTGTATTTGTCCGCGACACCTTTATCCGCGACACAACGCGACTACCACTGTGAAAATGTTGTTTGATATTAAACCGGTCCGTGGCGCAAAAAAGATTGGGGACCGTTGGCTTAAACGGTGATTGTCACATCAAGCTTGACAGCTGTAGTTAGCTTGATATGACTTCCATATTTGATATGTAACATGGAAGTGTTACAATGCACAACAAGTGTTAAAGGGGAACGACTTGCTTTTGGGGCCAGCCTCATGTGGCCATTGAAGGAACTGCAGTTATTTGGCACATCCATGCTAGCTTCATTGTTAAGCAGGCAAACACTCCTATTCAGTACTATTTTACTTGTGTTTTTGGTCTTCATGTACATACACAGCAACTTCCAGGCTCTATGTGCAGGCTGCCTTTTTTGCTGCTGACCTTTACATGTTTGATATAGTGAATGTAGCGATTCACATAGTTCTGGTAGGGTTGCCAGGTTAACATTCGGTGGGAAGGTTTTAGCAGTCACTTTACTAGCCTAGAAGAAAGAGGTGGACAGCCTTTACATACCATGCACAGTGAGCAAACAGTAGCACCTGCTGAGAAATTACACTGAGTAATTATCTTCATTATTTGGCAGGCAGATGTATTTCTTGACCATCACATCTCTGTAGTTATTGTGTTGTATGTTTTTACAGTGTTTTTACTCCATTTCTGTACCCCAGGCTGTTCCCATTAAGAGAACAAGGGCTCAACTTCTACGCACATGAACTGACTCAGGACGAAATCAAAGTGAGTTTCGTACACATATTCTGTCTCTACTAGTCTGTGATGGTCCGCTTTATTAATGCTGTGCTTCATTAAACTGTGATGACATGTGCTTGATCTCCAGCTGTGCTCCTGCGGTCCCTCTTCTTTTTATAGTTTCTACCTAAATATCTGTTGTTTGGTGTTAGATTTCACTTCTGCTTTCCTACATTAGCATATTAGATCGTTTTTTTACTTAAATGTGGTTATATTCAGACATATAACACTGAAAGCTTTCCACCTGTAAACCGATTTTGATGCTTTCATTGCAAAGAACTATGAGTTGCTCACAGTTAGTGGAGTGTCGCTGGCAGCTCAGGTGCATTATAATGCGCTTTCAGTGCAGGGGGAAAACACAGCTCAGTGTCACAGTTTTGCTAATGTTTTGCATCACTGCTTTAGTTGTGGCTTTTCATCGCACAAGTGTTTCCCATGGTTGAGTCTTTACATTTCACTACCGAAATAATTTAGCACAAGGGCAAATTTTGAATCGAGTGAAATTTTAAGAATGCCGATACACTCTCGTTTAAATAAGTCGCTCAAATGTGACAAAGCAAACAACCGTTCTGGGAAATACTCATTCAGCTTTGGCTCTGACTAAATTAGACATCTGTTTGAACAACACAGCTGGTTTGCATGTGCATGCTCCCATTAAAAGTAGGTAGAAATGTGTCCCTCATGAAATTTCAGACTCGTTTTCGGGCGATTACCCAGTGTTTGCATACAGCTTTCTCTTCTGCTTCTTCTGATCACCTAAAGAGAAAAGCTGCTTTTGTACACAACCTGTCTGTTTGTTTCTGATTTGTTGTGTTGAATCACATCAGGAATTCCAAAGCACTCGGGAAGCAAAGCGGAGATTCCTGGCGGCCTATTCCCTCATGTTGGACTTCTACGGCGTCAAGCTGCTGGATAAGAGTGGCAATGTTGCTCGGGCTCCGAACTGGCAGGAGCGCTTCCAACACCTTAATGAGTAAGTACACACACACACACACACTTGCGAACGTTATATATTTAAATGCACTGTGCAGTAGCTTGGGGGGGATAAAATTGCAGCTACAATTTGTGTGAAGTTATCACATAGTTGCCAGTAGCTGCTTTTCAGTCCTTTAGCAAGGCAATCATTCTAAATCCTTTGCAACTTAATTGCTCCTCTAACAGCAGCTGAATGTGAAAGAGCATGTTTTGAATGGACAAACAGATGGTTAAAGGGCAATTTAAAAGAACAATTGTTGTTGTTTTTTTGTTTCACATCCCGTTTCGATGTTTTCATTGCTTGAGATAAGGTACGGTGTTTCCTCCTGCCAAAGGACCACCTGAATGCCGCACTTTGCAGTTTACATTAAAGCGTGTGCTTGTCCTTGTACCTAGAACCTTTTAGAAGGGAAAGCATTACTTTCCCTTTTATTACCACAATCTCCTCCAGTCACAAACCTTCCTTAAACCATTTGAATCTAATTGTTGCGTTAAGCTCTAAACACATGGAAAACAAAGCTGACAACAGTGTATTTTCTTTCCATTCTCTTGCCATTAAAATGCACAAAGATGTCTGAATCTGGTTTCTAGATTTCTCATGGGCCAAGTAGCCACACCAAACAGTAAATAATAATTATATTGCCAGAGACATCAGACTGTACATCATGGTTGTATTGAAGGCCATCACCTTTACTTCAATCTAGACCACAGAATGAACAGTGGTTGGGTTGTTCCATAAAACTGCCCATCGATGTGCGATTGTGTAGGGACGTGTGTGTCAGCTGTGGAACAGGCTTGTGATCTGTCCATCTTTTAACCTATACATGTGATAAGTGGTATAGGTAGAGCAATAAATGGGTACTTTTAACCGCCCGTGTCCACAGAGAGGTGATGGTTATCGGGAGGACATTATACCAACACAGGGTTATCTGATGCTAGTATGGATGTGCAAATCGTGCAGGAAAAAAGCTGTTACACCAGAAACATTATAAAAGAGACACTGAAGGAATGGGGTCTGAAGATGGTGATACAAGAATAACTTCCAGGAGGAAATAAAGTTTCTAAAAAACAGAAATGATTGGTACGTGCAGTCTTGCAGTCCAGTGACCGTTGAAATTAAAGTTAATTTGATTATGTTTCAAAATAAGTGTCCAAATAAGTCCCCAGAGGAGGTCCTAGATGGCTATTTCAGAAAAGCTATTTCAAACTATTCTAATCAATCAAAATTCCCTTTCTCAACCGCCTTGTTTATTGAAGGTCCCACCACAACTACCTGCGGATCACTCGCATCCTGAAGTCCCTGGGTGAGCTCGGCTATGAGGCCTTTAAGGCCCCGCTGGTTCGCTTCTTCCTGGAGGAGTCGCTGTGCCACGGCACCCTGTCCAACATGCAGCACAGCATCCTGGAATACTTTGTCTACACCATCCGCCTGCCAGCCACCCGCCGACGCTTGCTCCGCTATGCCCGCCAACACTACAGACCTGCCCACGCGTTCCTCTGGGGACCACCACCTAAAAAGCGGGGAGGTGGTGCTGGTGCTGGAGGTAGCGTGGGTGCTGGAAGTAGTGGGATTAGGGCGCCTGCTCCAACACCAGAGCAACAGAGGAGGGGGATGGAGAGCACCATATTCACACCTGCAGGTAGTGGAAATATTGTGTCTTCCCACAATGTCACGATGTGCCATGAGCTGGCTGAAGGAGGACTCAAGGGCTGCACGGGACTTGGTCCCAACATGGGAGGAGCGCTGATGATGGTGGGAGCTCGAGCAGAGAGGAATGAGTTCAATGAGATGATTCCTTTGTAGGGAAAAGTTTTGAAAGCAGAAAAATGAACCACTTAAATTGTAAAGAAATAAACTTGCTTTGTTGAAGGACATGCAAACCAGGGCAGTAAAATGCAGGTACAGATGTTTGAGCTGTTAATGAACACATCATTAGAATCTGTTTAGGTTAAGGGCTGACTATAAACTCAAACAGTACTTTATTTATTGCAAGTGAATTATCTTGACTGAATTTGGGATTATAATCTAAAGATGGGTTATTTTTTGTTTGTTTGTGCTTTTGGTGGGGTTTGTATCCTGAGCTAAGATAGCCGAATCCTAAAATTATCTAAACTAGTAGAGAAAGTTTGACAGAAGCCTTATTTAAAGTTTTGGCCTGGAATGCTGAATGTTTGCTGGTGTTGGGATGGTGAGATTATTGAAATGCTGGAGCTGGAGCTCCACCAAACAACACCCTGGATTGAGCTCCTTTTGTACAGGGTCTGTACAGCAAATGTGAAAAGGGAGATCAGGAAGAATTTGTCTTATTTCCATGTCATGTAAAAAGCATATGAAAGAAGACTAATTTGTCAGCAATACTTATAGATTTTTTTAACTTGACTGACTTGAAATTTTCACTTTGTTGTTAATCTTAGGCACAGCTCAGTTATGTATCCGCGCTGCGATTTTACTCTCTACATGTTAAAGGTAGCCAATTCCGCTGAAAATTGTACAGAACTATATAGCAAAAAATAAAACGTGTTGGTAAGCTGATATCTTTAAGAAATACTTAAGAAAAGAAAGGCTTTAGGTGACATTATTACCTGTGAACTCTGCAGAAAATTGTGAAATCTAAAACTGTGCAATAAATATTTTGCTATAAAACAACCCAGGGCTGCTTAAAGCCAATTATCCAATGGCAGTGACTACACTGATTAAAATAATGCACTTTGTATTTCAGTCTAAAAGATGAAGGGAAAATACAAAGTGTGTCAGATAGGTTTGTCGCAGTTCATTTTTTTCTGGTCTTGTAGGCAAGAATTCAGAAAATTTTATTAATCCTTCAGCAAAGAGTAGAAATGCTAGTACCAATGTTACCGGAAATTTCCACCAGTTACAAGCTAAAGATGGTGTTTGTATCAGTACTAGCAAACAGGCATAATTAACCCCTTAGCAGTCCAATTAGTCCCCTAAACCATCCAATGTACCGTGGGCGGTACGTCCGACTGCTAACAGGTTAAACTGGTTAAATTATGAATAAATAAAAATATACAAATCATATTCCAAAGTAGGCATTACTGTAATCACATTATATTATAATATACTATATATATCGAGTTTTAGTGACGTGAAAAACAGCTGTGAGCTAGCTTGGCTGCCACACCTCCACAGTGTGTTATGCCACCTAAAAGCCTTCTTCCATTCTTAACTGGAAGTTATGGATTGAAGTTAATGTGATCAGACTGGTGGTGTGCAGTGTGTTCTCATAGACAGTATAAAAGATGGATGTAGCTACCATAGTGTTACCCAAAATGTATGGATATGAGAAGGAGGGGTGGGTCTTGTGATTGACAAGTTGTTAGCTAATGAGCATTTTGTACCACAAATAATCTTCCATTTGGAAAAATTGTATGACCAAGATTTACAACAATAGACTTAATCTTTTTATTATTCAGTAACTAAGCCCATAAACTCATCAGACAGGGGTTTAGAAAGGTCAAGACCAAATAAAAATTGAATTCCACGGGCTTCTATAGCACTGGAAGCCTTTTTGCATCCTAAAGTCCATCTGGTGGACTTTAGGTAAAAAGCAGGGTTCAGGCAGATCCGGATTGGCTTCATTTTAATTCAAAGCTATGTCAGACTTTGATACTGTCTATGTGTGTGTTGCACTTTTTGGACAATCTGTGTCTTCCTGTTAAAAGCGCTGTAGGTTTTAAAAGGCTGTGCATCATAGTCATGATATAGTGACGATACTGTCTAACCTTGCAATAATGTGACTTGCTGAAATGAGAAGTTAAACACCCTTGTTAGGTTTCAACCATAGCTTAGCCCATGTTTTTGAGAGTTCAAATGTTTCTAGGGCTAAGTTTGCAGTGCTGCTGATATTTCTGCCAGAATCTTTTAAGATGAATTTGCTTGCCACTCAAAACAACAAAAAACAAATCTGGAATAATTTATTTCAGGTTAATGTCAACTCATCGCCCCCAGCATTTCCTTGGTCATGTTTAGTTTTCAATAAAAGGCAAATATTAGATATCAGGAAGTGTGCATTGATCTATCCAGTCAACTTAAACTAAAAGCTAAGTTTTTTAATTATAGGTGTTATCTTAATAGTTATTTGTATGCTTCTAGTAGCAATAGATTAAAAGCCATGTTAAGTATAAGAAAGATTGAAGTTTAAAACTTCTTTAGTTGGCTGTTCTTCCTGTAGGAGGCGGCCATGCGTATGTTAGCTAACAAGGTTTTGACATTGCTTTCCAGCCAAGTGTATCTGATATAATTGTAAAAAATAACTTTTCAGGTGAATTATATGATAACATGGGCTCAAGTATTCTGATTTCTAGTATACTCCACATGTACATATGTGAGTATGTGTATGTCTGTGTGATATTCTTAAGTGCCTCTTTTGTATTTTTAATTTTTATCTGGATGCTGTATGGAGTGTCTTTCCTGTACATCCTGTTTTTTGTACAGCGTTTTGATATCTACATCATTGTCCACAATATAGTCATGTACACTATGAGTATATGAGTATGGGCAGGAATACATTAGAAGAACTGATATAGAGGAAAAGTTAATACTATATAACACTTGAAATTGTTTGTATTGTTTCTTTGAATAAATTGTGATTGCTACATTGATAAATGTTCACTATGCTTGCTGAACACAGTTTTGTTTTGGGGGGTTTTCAGAACTGACAGGCCACAATAAGTGGACATAAACCCTGAAATGTGAATTTTGCCACATGTAACTCTAATAAAAATGGGGTTGTGGATTAACAGTGTTCGTTTCATTTGTCATCTCATTTTGTCTATGAATGAATATTTTCCCCCTTCCTGATGTACTTTTAGCCATTATTCTGCATTAAAATGTTTCAGATCATTAAATTTTAATATTGGCTAAAGATTTTTTGGAAAATTCTTTGTGGTTAAGGTCAATTTCACTAGCCACAAACAGGCCTGACTACTGCCAGACTTCTTGAGTCAAGAAATCAATCAAAACAACCTGTTTGACAAAGTGAAGAAGTGAAGCGAAGATCTCAAAAAGCAACACATCATGCTATGATTAAAAAAAACTCAAAATGAGACAAAACAAATTAATTTAAATCTTTTAGTCTGGAGAGGGCCTCCCTGGAGAGGGAGGCAAAATCCAATCACCACCTCCTCGCGGTGCCTCCTGGATAACCAACAAACGGTGATGGTCTTCGATGTCAGGCGGTGCGACAAGTCGATCGAATCTTCAAATTGTCGCATCAAATAGCAATGGAACGTCAAAATTTGGGAAATGCTAGGGCGTCCCCCGCAGGCGACGCCTGCCGTTCTCGATGGAACGACATGGGAAATCAGCAAGGGCTACCCACTCATGGACGGATTGGGCTAAAGAGACGACTCCATCTTTGTTTTGGAATAATCAATATCAGAACCATGACTGGAAACAACCAAAGTCTGGAAGTTTCTCGGGCAACCAGGAACGACCATCCTGACAGAACTGTTTAACAACATTGTCAGCACAGGGGAAGTCCCGAAGGCCTGGACGACCAGCATTACCATACCCATATGGAAGAACAAAGGGGATGTAGCCGAATGCTCAAATTATCGTCCTATTTGCCTACTATGTCACACGATGAAAATTTTCGAAAAAGTCATCGATGCACATCTTCGGGAAATTGTCAACGTCACCCCCAACCAATGTGGTTTCGTAAAGGGATGCGGAACAACTGACGCCATACACGCCGCCCGCCTCCTGCTGGAGAAGAATAGGGAAATGAACAAGACAGTACATATGGCCTTCCTAGACCTTGATAAGGCTTTCGACAGGGTACCCCCATGACCTCATATGGCACTCCCTAAGATCGCATGGTGTCCCTGAGGCATATGTCAAATGGATACAGCTCCTCTACGACAACGTCACCAGTTCAGCCCGATGCGCTGCTGGACTATCACCTCCCTTCCCAGTTAGTGTTGGTGTCCACCAAGGATCAGCTCTGTCACCCCTCCTCTTCATTCTATGTATGAACACCATCACGGCCAACCTCCAGTTACCTCATCCATGGTCTCTCCTCTTTGCCGATGACGTAATCCTCACCAGCAAAGACAGAGAAGAGACCCAAACGACGACTCAACTGTGGAAGACCCGGCTCAATGAATATGGTATGCGGCTCAACACGAAAAAGATCGAATACCTGGAAGGAGGCCCCCAAACTGTTGGCACCATCATAATTGACAACGAAGAGTTGAAGAAGACAGAAGAGTTCCGCTACTTGGGCTCAGTCATCAGCTACCATGGAAATATCACCTCCGATGTCCAAGCACAAATAAATGCAGCCTGGTTAAAATGGCGACAGGTCACTGGTATCCTTTGCGACAGAAGAGTGCCAGATCGACTCAAGGAAAAAATCTACAAAACGGTGGTCCGCCCAGTAACCCTGTATGGCTGCGCATGTTGGCCAGCATTGACCACACATGAACAGGCCCTAAACACCACGGAGATGCGCATGGTCCGATGGAGCCTAGGAATTACAAGACGGGACCGTGTTACGAACAAAGACATACGGAAGCGACTAGGCGTAGCCCCAATTAAGGAAAAGATGCTTGAGTCCCGCCTGAGGTGGTATAGACACATGATTCGAAGCGATGAGAACTCTGTAGCAAAAATGGCTATGACGATCGACCCAGAAGGATGCCGGCCTCGAGGCAGACCGAAGAAACAGTGGATGGACAAAATTAAGGAGGACATTAAGACCGTCAACACATTACCTGAGGACGCCTTGGACAGAACCAAATGGAGAAACCTTTGCCGAAGCGTGGACCCTGCACCAGCGGGAAAAACGCCAGGATGAAGAAGAAGTCTGGAGAGGGTTTAAAACCCATTTCCAAGGTTTTGGAACTCCAGTCAACCACAGTGAGAGCCATTACCCATATGTGGAGAAAACAGGGATCATTGATGAACCTTCTCAGGAATGGCCAGCCAGTTAAGGTCAAAGTTCACAATTGAACAATAGGAAAGACTGGGCAGAAATGGCATCAATGGAAGAGTTCCAAGAACAAAACCACTGCTGATCCCCAAATATTCTGTGGACTGACGAGACAGAATTTAAAATTTCATAAACAGCATTTCATAAAAAGCTCATATACCAGCAGTCAAACATTGTGGTGGTAGTGTGATGGTCTGAAGCTACTATGCTACTTCTGGACCTGTACAACTTACTGTAACTGATGTGCCATGAATTCTTGACTAGAAATCCTGAAGTAGAATGTCCAGCCATCAGTTTGTGCCTCAAACAAACAAAAAACAAAATGAGGGTATTGAAATGCTTTTGACCTGATCTTAAAGAGACTGTTTAATGATCCAAATCATCATAAACATCATCAGAGTGGGGCATGAGATGTACGGAAGAGGATTAGGGCCACTGGAAAAAACAAGTGGGCATGTCTTTTTTTTTTCTTCTTTTCCAGAATTCTGAGAAGAAAGTCAGAATTCTAAGACTTTAATCTCAGAATTCTGAGAAAAAATTATTCTGAGGAAAAAGTCAGAATTCTGAGATTAAAGCCAGAATTCTGACTTTTTTCTGAGAATCCTCTTCCGTATGAGATGTTAGATGGACTGGGGCAGTATTAATCTCTTGTGGGGAGGAAAAGGTGAGTGTAAATGTAAAGCTATTGATTTAGTCAATCTATGTTTCTACCCTTACCTACATTCACGAGCTCTGAAGATTTCCGAAAGAATGAAGTCACAGATGAAAGTGGCGAAAATGAGTTTCCTTTGAAGGATGCCTGAGTCTCCATGAGACAGGGTCATGGTCATTTGAGAGGGACTCGCAGTATAGCTACTGCGCCAGTTGAGGTGGTTCAAGCATCTGACTATGACGTAGTTGGACACTCGTGGGCGAGGTCTTTTGAGCACTGATACTAGTCCTACCAGGAGGAGGCCTGGGGCAGACCCAGAACTGGCTGGGGAGGTTATACCTCCTGGCTGGCCAGGAAATGACTCAGTGTCCTCAGGGATGAGTTGGAAGAGGTGGCCAGGATCAGGGAAGTCTGGTGCCCCTGTGACAGAAAAAACTAATGGAACATATATTTCACTTATCTACAAACAAAACAAGTTTTGTTAAGTTAGCCAGCAAAATTTGCTAAATAGTTAGCTAATTAGCTAGATTAACATATAGCTTAAAATCTTAAAAAAATAAAAAAATAAATACCTGTCATGCTATACTGTATATTTTAAACAACATAGACTTCCCACAGTAACTAACAAGGTAGTCTCCTTTTCATCTGAATATCAGGCTTGTGGGCGATGTGTATTTCAGCATTTTTGGCTACTTCAAATAAAAATTACTTTTGTAATTTTTGATATTCTTAACAACTGGCAATAACAATATTAGTGACTGAACATTTCACATATAGTCATACAATTTCTATCACTTTTTCTCTCCCTATTCACTTCAGTCCAGTCCAAATACATAGTAATTCACACGAAACTATGGCCTTGCAATACTTGTTCACTTCAGTCATTTACGTACCTCAGCTGATTTTCTTTTAGATTTTTTTCAGCTATTTCATCTGTTAGCAAGTAGACATATTTTCCTTTCTCTGTTTGCCACATCGTTGCTAGTCCTTTCCCCCAGTTAGGCTTTGCCCTGTGCTACTAAGTGTGTTTATGTGGGACTTTAAGGAATCAATATCCTTTTGATCACAAAACATCAGTGCCTAGTTTT
>NW_005187569.1:127798-132183 GCF_000239375.1 Pundamilia nyererei
ATCAATATCCTTTTGATCACAAAACATCAGTGCCTAGTTTTATGTCCTATGTCATGTACTTTCTGTTGTAGCTGTAGTCATTAGCTTCTATTACACTGGGCTGAAGAGTGTCACCAGAATTTATTACTGCATATGTTACTCTGAGCTTTGCCTTGAAGTGTGCATAAATTACTCACGAGTATTATTTGCGGAGAACATTGTTTATTGCATAATCATCTGTTTTTAATAAAACAATTACACTGTCATTTTCCATGGTGTCTAAACAAGAGATAAATTACAAGTTTGGCAGGCGTAAAACACCACTGCACATTCATACATGGTTTAATTATACGTTGACGCACAGACAAACAAAGGTACAGATAAATTAACAACAGCAGGGCTAAAAGACCTCAGGCAGCACATACTTTGCCTATAAAATGCATTTTTAAAAATGACACGATGCGCTGCTTCCATTTGTCACAACACTTGACAACCTTTATTTAAGTTTCTAATGTAGTTTAGGAGTATTGTTAAGCACTCATTACTTGCATAGTCACTTCTGAAGCATCTTACAGTCAATCATGGACTGCCTGTGCCTTCCAGAGCCACAGCAAGAAAGAAATAACGCTCTGCTTCTCTGGTACAAAGAACACATCTGTTGCAGCAGATCTGCCAGCTGAATAATAGGATTAAAGTCCTCAGTAAAGGGAGCACAAGAAGGAGCTGTAGATTATGTGAATAGCAACTGACTGAAGAACCCTCTGTGAGAGGAGTTTTCTCTACAAAGAAACTGAAAGATAAGAAGTGGGATAAGATTAGAACACTTGCTGCCTAAGCAGAAAGATGTGACGGAGTCTTCAAAGAACATGGATTCTGTTGTAGTGCGACTCATCTCGCTCCTACTACGACTTTCTACTTTGTCCCATTGGTGACAGAGTCAATCCAGCTGTTCTTCTTTGCTGCTGTTGATGAGCCTTGATGAAGCTAGACAAAAGAAATGAAGCATCAGAGGAGCAGCCTCACGTGGTTCCAAAAATCAGCATGAGGTATGATCTACAGTACATGATGCATTTTGTAGAAAATATTGAAAAGAAGGCTCCTGATGTCTCCACAGTACAGTAAACCATGAAAGACATTTTTTCTTGACCCTAATTAAGCTTAAATTGAATAGTTAGGCTGGACTGAAGAAGCTTCTCAGATGAGAGGTGAAACGTCTTTAAGAAACTTAAAGAAGTTCAGACGCTTTTCTTTCCAAGCTCCTTAGACTACGATAACCTGGATGACTGAGAACCTTCACAGACAGGCTGATCTGTTTATCTTTAGTAAACCAACATATTGAGTTGTCACATGGACGTATACATGCTATAACGTCTGGACTCTTAACCACCACTGATAAAACCAAAGGTTGCGTAAGGTTTTGTCCTTGTCTTCTATAGATGTGTGATGGATGGTAAATTGACTGGTTCTTCTATTCTGCTTGAGCATTAAAAGCTCTTTTTAGAACATACCTCAATCACCCGCATTCATACAAGCACTTTCTTCTATGCATAAGTGCTTTCTGTCTAGGATTCACTCTCTGATGAACACATTATAGAGCAACTTGGTTCAATATCATGCAGAGTGGAGCAGGAATCAAACCACCAAACTTCCCTATTAGTAGATAACCTGCTCTACCCCCTGAGCTATAGCCACCCTCAAGCTTACAGTATCTGGTATTCCCAGGCAGTCTCCCATCCAAGTATTAACAAGGTCAGATCACACCAGCTATGCTCAGGGTGATATGACATTAAGGCTGAGGACCCGTCCGGCACGCATACCTAGGACAGCTGGGAGCAATAGTTACCTTACAACCTTAAGGTAGAGAATACCTCACTCATACTAGAGAAAAAATACGATGGCAACACCTTGCAACTAAGTTGCCCAGTGATTCCACTGAACTTTTCAGCATTCAATGACCAGTTGCAAGTAGCTGCTGTGACCAACTGGTTGCACAGAAAGTGAGTTTGCAAAACCTCAACATGTGCTCGCAGGACTGGTCCCCGTTTCCAAAGCAACTATTTCAAATTTCAGTGCACATTAAGGTAACACTTAGGTCCCATCTACACAACAAAAGCCATTCTCTACACATTCCTGTGACAACAAACTGCTGTCACTGTACTGCACCACCAACAGACTGAGGAGGGCTCCTGCACCACGAGCCATGAAACTCTTCATTGCATTGCAGAAATAGAGGGGAGACATTGATTTTTTTAAGCATAACTCTGTGCAAACCAGTGCTAAGATTCTGGATACAGACTATATTAGTTCCATGGAAACTTTTACTCTTCACTTTAATGTAGTTTCTGGCTACAGCTTATTCCAATTTGTACAGTAGTCATAAATCTTGTGCTGTGAATGAATTATGTGCTGTTTGCCTGTATGACTACCTTCATTTTAAGTCACCCGCCATAAAATACACCCCACAGACATCATATAACAGGAACAGCTCTCTTTATTGAGTCTGACATTAGACTAACACTTCACTATTGTAGTTTCCTCACCATAAAACTTCTGTTATCCCGCATTGGTATTGCTCCCATGTGGCCTCTATTTACTGTTTCTTGTGTATATATATCTGTATTTGTCTCCTGTTTGATGTCTTGTGTTTTACAAGCAACTGGATGTCTAAGTTTCTTCCGGGACAAATAAAATACTCATCCATTCATCCGGTATGACCGTAGCATAAGCAGTTTAAAAAAAAAGATTGGTATATCTTCGCTAAAAGAGGGGCATAAATTAATATTAACTCCTTAAATCAGGGTTTTTTAATGTATTCATGGTGCTACTGGGAGTGTTTTAAAGCCCTTTTAAAGAATATAATTGAATTCTGGCTCCAGATGTTAATGGATGTTAAGTTAAAATGCTATGATATTAGCACACTGAAAACATTGTGTTTTTGTGAGAGAGAAAAACATACAAGAAAAGAAAGAAACTCAGATTCTGGGTTCATCCACTTCCTATAAAAAAACAGCAGCAGGGACAGTTTCATGGTTTGATCCAGGAGTTGAAGCTGTATTACTTTCATACATATTTCAGGATGTCAGTAGGGCAGGTTTGCAGCTTGTACAACAAGGTTGATGTCACACTGTTTGAAGACATGCAGGCAATGTGTGCAGATAAAATGCTAATGAGAGAATAATCATGTGCAGTGTGAAGACTACATGTGATTTCGTTTCCCCAGAAGGCTCCTCAAAACAACACTGCTGACACAGCCACTGATGCTTAACAAAGTTGTCGCTAACACAACTGTGAAAATTTATAGGCTGAATATTATTAAATCCCAATAAAGAAACAAAAGAAAATTTAAATGACTTCTCTGTTCATTATATCGTGTAAAATACACTCTGCAGGGACACACAACTCCACAAAAGTTAGAAGAACTTTAAAGTTGATGATTCTATAATTTTATCACTATAATCAGCCACTCTTACATTAAGGATCCAGCTTTAAGGTGATGCGGTTTGTAGGAATAAATGGCAGAAATAATTGTGAGTTTAGGTCGTTCAGTTCTCCTTGGAAAAATCCAGCCCACATCACAGACAGGCACAAAAACACCTTCAGGAACTGTGAGGGAAATTTAAGTTTACACAGCAACTAAATGGAGATATCTGGGGGCCAGCAGAGGTAAGTAGTTTGAATCCTAGCTCAAATGTTTTTTAATTATCTAAAAAATCTCAACTTCAAATGTGTGGATTTTTGAAAGCCTCAGCCTGTGGATCAGTGTGGGATACAATTTGAATACCAGCAGTTTAGAGATGAAGGAATAGTCTCCATCATGGGGGGTTATGTAATAGTCTACTGTCAGGTCTGTGATAGAGTTATACCCATATACTTTTAACCAAGTTAACTGTATTAGAATTACAACTACTTCATGTAGAGTCCCTCATTTTGATGAGGTCAAATAAATATATTAAAAAATTAAAAGTTCACTTTCAACACATTGCCAATTTTCTTTGCAGGTAAAGACTCATGTGGATGTCACCAGGCACTGTTAGCTTCTAAGCGACACTTTGAGGTCTTTACTGTAGCTACCTTCAGTTTAGTCTTCAGTTTAGCAAGCAATAGGAAAATTCAGCTTCAAAAACTTCAAAAACTCCGTACTTCATGTTGCAGTGTGTTTTGAGTCACTGTCAGATTGTACTGTGTACTGTCACTGAATTCAGTGAAGGACTTTTCATTTACCACAGAAAGGATTCTGCAGTTTCTGCAGTCATCCATTATCACTGTCTTCCTTGGGCATCCAGGCAGATTTATGATCGACTTTTTTCTCCCTCAGAGTGTACCAGAGCTGCTATTGCTAATGTTCCTGTCATCTTTCATATCAGTGTGTTTTTTTCTGTATGATTTCTTTTTTTTTTCTTTTTTTT
>NW_005187569.1:132465-156934 GCF_000239375.1 Pundamilia nyererei
CACACACACACACACACACACACACACACACACACACACACACAGCAGTTTGGCTAGCAGTAACAATGTCACAATGCTGTGTCATTGTGGGTACCCATGTTTCTCATGTTGGGCACTTTAAGAATACGGCTTCATCTGATAGGAACACCATCATTTTTGTAGGTGTTTGGATGCAAAGAATAGAAAATGTATGTGAATTAAACAAAGTACATCAATATCCGTGCTCTATACTTGCTTCATTTTCTGCTATCGTGATTTTGTGCACCAAATCTTCTCATCCTTTGTGGATCTTAAATGTTGACACATTACTTTCTCTCTGACATGCCCACAGTGTTGATTCTGGCTGTTTTTCTCTCTGTCTGCCCTTTTCTTTATATTGTGTGTGTGTGTGTGTGGGTGGAGTATGGGGGGGTTGGCACTTTTTTTCTGCATTGTTGCCCAACAGCAGATGGTGTCTCCATGTGCTTCCTCTCCTCTCGTCTTCCATTTCCTCCCAGCATGTACTGCAACACACCGCTGCGTCTTTAAAGAGATATTTCACAATGTTCTCCACTCTCATCATCAAGGGGTGATTACAAGTTCAGACACCGCTGGAGACTGACAATCACCAAAACTCACTTATTTTCACAACAGTAAGTCTAAAAGGCCAGATCTGCAACACACAGCAGCAGATTTGTTTTCAAGTTTTTGATAAGAATTGTTTTTTTTGCTCTCGCCTGTCTGCAGATATCAGTACTGAGACTGAAAGATGAATGCTCCTGGTCCTAGCTGCATTCACTAAAACCACAAATGAACCTCATGAAACCATTTTCAGCTTCCTGACAACACACAGCTGTCTATCAATCAATCCCAGTCAGAGGCTGTTTTCATTCTGAGGTGTGCCATATTACATCAAATACAGTATCATAGTCTTTAATACTGCAGCACCCATGTGATGGCAGGTTGGATGTTAGATAAAGATCTCCTGAGGTGAGTAATCTAAATGATGATAAATCTAAGTTCTTATTCAACCAAATGCTCATACAGTATTTACAGACTGTCTAAAACATCCCATCTTCACTCAATCACTTTTCCCCTCATTACAAGTCAACGTTGCCACCATTAGCAATCTGACTGTGGCTCCTTTCCCGTAAGAACTGGTCAAATCTGCAAAAGGTTCTCACCTGACCCCACTCAAACTTTATTAAAATATGAAAATATGCAGGAGGATCTTGTGCAGATCTGGGAATGAGAGCTGGGTTGAAATGTTGGGCATTTGGACAAACAGAGTAACTGTGCAAATTCTAAGTGGTAAAAGAAAAAGAGTGGGGAGGAGAGTGAGAGCAGTCAAAATGAAACAACCCTGGATAGGCATTCACTCAATGCAGAGAGCTCCCCAAGATGGTACAAAAGCAGTGTTCAGCTGGCATTATTTCATCTATTCATCTGGGAAGTTATATTTGCACCTTCAGTATCTCTTTATAAATGGCAAACTGTGATTGGGGAAAACTTGCTGCTGTTGGAGATCTTCGTGCATGTTCAGGTTCTCCGATGTGCAACAGTGGTGCAGTGTGATGGACCCTGTTGTGGTCAAGCAAGAGCTTCAGCATGAAAGCCTATTGTTACTGATCGACTGACAAGCTTGCAGAAACAAGTGTTGATAATGGGATTCCTCTGAATGGTCCCTGGGGCTCACGGATGAGCCGCATCAGAAGGACCCAGTTGAAGTGAATAAAGCATCTGACTATGATGCCTCCTAGGTGATGTGCTTCAGGGATACCCCACCCTCTTTTTCACGATATGTGAGGACAGAGGAAGATTACATCTCTTTTGACCTCTATCATCTCACTTGGAAACACTCCTGTGCACCCTCAGACAAGCTGAAGGAGGGGCCTGGGGAAGTAAAAACTGCTGCCCTGTAACCTAGTCAAGTGGTATAACATGCATGAAAACTTTTATAGCTATATTTGAACATTAAAAACTTTAAGCATATTTAATCAATTTTGAAAAACATGCTTTGACAATATATATTCATTTTCATTTCATTTTATTTCACACAGGTCAAAGTTTGTTTTTTCCCTGCAAAGTAAGGCTCCAAATGGCTCCATGTAGGTTTAATCTAAGTTGCTGCTTCAATGAGCATCAGAGTCGCCTGAGCATGGATGTTTATAATTTTGTGATTGTGTAAAAACTCAACTAGCGCTATTCCTGTCTCGGTGGTTTGTTTTGGTTTCGGGGGCTTTCCCCGTCTTTTCTCGATTGTGGCAGAAACTATAGTGATGACACAGAGTGTACTTCTGCTTTATGAGATGCAGAAAGCAGGGAGTTGTCATTTCATCTTAACTTGCTGCTAGTCTGCCTTATAAGCAGAAAACTATGTGCAAGAAGAGATTGCGTATGTGCCCTCAGATAATTCTGAATACCATGCCTTGGGACAATAAACCAGTTTAAGTCATGGTACTACTGCATAAACCAAAGCCTAAAATAATTTTTTTTTAAGTATAAATTTTCCTTATGAATTGAGATCTGGAATAACATTATACATGTAAGAAGAAAATGTATAACATTGAACACATTTCAAACTCATCTCAAAGACGCCCAAAGAGGAGCCAGATCTGTGACCATTCAAATCAAATTAACTGAATTTTGCACTGCCAATATTTACTCAATTATTTTACACTCCACTGAAAATAAGCAGCTTGTCTGAAATTTTGATGGGTGTGCTGGGAAATAGAGTACTTGTACTTCCTGACCTTGCTCCCTGTCACAAAGCTGTTGACTTCAACTATGCAACAACTTGTTTTTCAGCAAGAGCATCATAGATGTGACATTAGTGGTTTTTCTCCAACAACAGGCTCATGTGTAGCATGGTTAGTCAGCACAGTGGCAGCATTTTAATTTATGTTTAGCATTCAAAGCGAAAATGCGGTGCTCAAAGGAGGAAGGAGGGGACGAGTATAGGCTACATTTGAGCATATGAAAATGGGTTTTCATACTGTAACACGTGTGTAATTTGTATGATGTATGAAGTGATTGATGCAAATGAGTCCACTTGTTTGATGTTTCGGTGACACACATTTATGGTGCCATTTTTAGACATTTTATATCTGTCCACACAGATTTGTTAGAGACATATTTGCAACAACCTTAAGTGCTTTTTTGTTTCCTCCTTATTGCTTTTTCAACCTGAACTTCAGTCAAAGATGACATCTTATAGGTTGGTAGCCGCTGAAGCACATACTGGATTACAGTATGTGATGTTACTGTGATTTTATGCCGCCATCTTGTGGCAAGAAATGAGCATGAAAGTGAAACCTGACTGAAAAGGTATTCATGGTGTGTTCTGTGTTCTAACAGCTACAGTTCCAGCAGATTAGAATCAAGTATAACATTTATACCTTCTCTGAATCTCACACACACACACACACACACACACACACACACACACACACACACACACTCCCATAGTTGACTTTGCTCAGTTTTTTCAGAGGTTGCTTGTTTTGAAACTAAAATAAGCTATATCTTATGGATTTGTGTCTTCTCATATGATGTATGATTTTTTTTAAATATATTTAGAAAAAGTTTTCATATTACTTGTGCTAAAACCAGAGTACTGGTCACTGCAAAGTAAGAAAGCACTGCATTAACGGTCCTGACAGGAGTTAGAGAGCATAATTGGCTTCCTGTTGAATCCAGGATCAAATTTAAAATCCTTCTCACCCTAATAGAGCACTTTGCTCTCTGACTGCAGGTTTACTTGTTGAACCTAGAGTACTTTAAAGTAGAATAGCAGAGCCTTCAGCTTACACAGCCCTCTTCTATGGAAGCAGCTCCCAGTTTGGATTCCTGAAACAATCCTAAAAGTAGGTGTCCAAGTTTAAAATGTTCTTTTTTGGTAAAGCATATAGGTAGGGGAGTTTGTTATTAACCTCTGGCTCTCTTCCTGCCATCACTCCCAACTGGTCATGACAGACCCCTCCCTCAGCCTGGTTCTGCTGGAGGTTTCTTTCTGTCATGAGTTTTCCCCATTTCTACTGTCTCTAACGTGCTTGGACATTGTTTGACTCTTGAGGTTTTCTCCGCATTATATTGTAATGTAAAGACCTACAATAATAAAACTTCACCATCCTGTAAAATTGTCCACCCCCCAGGTGTAGATTGACAGTCAAGTTTAAGTACAGGAAACACACTGAATGCTTCCTCTAAATGAAAATGAATAGGTCAGAAAACAACATGGTGATTTATGTAGACTTTCACTTCATCGTCTAGTGCTGAAAGAGTTTTGGTACCTAAAGAGAGTTATGGAAAACTCATTTTTCTATTCTACTCTCTGGACTCGGTCACATGCTCTGAAGAGTGCGTGTCACCCCCAGCCCCAGTGGGAGAGACATGACCAGGGTCTCTAGGTCAGGGAAAACAACCAATCAGAAGTCAGCCGCTCCCCATTTCCTGTCCCAAATGCTAAGCATTCACAGCAGCTGAGGTTGAAGGAATCACACTAGTCCTTTAGTTGAAACTTTAACAGCCTTTTATTTACACAGACTTCCATCATTTGTACAGACAGTTCAAATTAACACCAATGAGGTCCTTATGAAGCTAAAATGGAGGAAAAAAACCCCACACTCCTGTTGAAAGCAAGTAGTGGGTCCATGGCTCAGCTGTTAACTCATATAAAAGGTTTTCTTTATACATCAGCAAACTCAAAGTTTTAAGAACACATTCAGGATTAACATTTATCAAATGAATTTGAAACAATCTACAGTCTGGATTTAGATGTGAAGTGTCAACTTTCCTCTGCTGTTTGGAGAGTTCCTGAGCCGGAGAGTGCAAACAGTCCCACTCCCGGCCACCAGAGGGCAGATGCCGAGAGTGTAGGATGTTTACACTTCCTGGATCTCAGAGGTCAGAAGGAAATGTCAGGCTGGACAAAGTTTAATTTTAATACCATATTAACAGAAATTCCAAATCACAGAAAATAAAATCAGTGTTTATTCTTTATTCTCAAAAAAAAAAAAAAAAATCCCTTGTCATGGCAAATTGATATGGACATCACAATTCAGAAGTGAGGTAGTTCAGAACGCTTTACAGAACGCACTACTTTTCACAGCACCAACTTACACTTCCTGCTTCCTCGTGTTTCAGTCCCATACATACACTTCTAACAGGCAAGAAAACAGAAGTATCCTTGCTGTTCTTCCAACATCACATCCATGCCAAAACATTGAGTACTCATTATGTGAACGGGTTCACATAATCACATTCAGAGTGAAGCCCGTTTGGTTAACACAGGGCTAACAAACAACTCACACCTGCAGCCAGTTTACACTCGCCAATTAAGCCAACGTGTCTTGCTAACCACTGCGGCACCCTGCCCCCTTTGTAAAGCACACTAAACTATATTGTTTCATAAGCAAATTATTTTGAACTCTGATTTTAACTCTCAGTTTGACAGTATTAATACTTGCAAACACGGTCCATAGCTGTACCGGTGAGTCTGCAGAGTTACAATTATATCCTCCAGTTTAGCACAGAAGCTTGTGCAGCAACAAACATGCAGCTTCGTCATCTTTAAGTTCCTTGGTGAGACCCTCTTTTATGCAGGGGGGGGGGGCTTTTGTGAGTGGAACAGGCCCATTTCCTGGGTTTTCCAGCACCAAGGAAGGAACGCTGAGACTGTTTAGACAGAAACGACAAGCAGCACAGCATGTTTTCATTCATGTATGATGAATGTGGGGGTGGGGGCAGTTTGTAATATTAGAAAGCTTCCTTCCTTCCCTGTCTGTGGCCCTCTAGTCTGTGTTACACCCATTTCCCCTCAGCTCTGATGACATGGTTTATCTTAAAAAAAATTAAGAAAGAAGAAAAAAAAAACCCCACCACACTCTTAGACCCTTAAGTCAAATTTTCTGAACTTTAACCACTCCTACATCTTCTTCCACCCCTCGTTTCATCTTCATCCTCACCTTCTATCCCTGCTTTTCTCCTTTCAACCCCACTCCTTCCTTTCATTCTTCCCCATTCCTCCCCCCAGCCCTTGTCTCAAGAGAGGATGAAGCCGCTCCCATCCACTGGGAATTGAATGGCCTGAGTGGAGACAGCTATCAAAGCCAGCCGTTTCACACTGGTGCACAGTTTTTTATATTTTTGCTAAGCGTGCTACTTAGTAACCACCTTACAGCTTTACAAAAAAAAAAAAAAAAAAAGCAGTATGAAGTTTTCTGAAATGTTTTTCATTTCTTCACAGCCATACGATACACATTTCTGTGATGGTTTCACCTCTTAGACCGTGTGCGTTGCTCTCTGGCAGAGTGACCTGATCACCTGTCTAGATCACAGTTTACACAGCTTCATATACACAATGAGGGAGCTGAAAATACGGGGATCCAAAACCCCGTTAATCAAAACACTCCTAAACAATGTGGGAACATGACAGTGGGGAAACGGTCCTTTTCCCCCCCCAAATCAGCCAATCACTGATAACAGTTTAGCTATCAGCAAACTCTGTATCATCTGCCATTCATAGCACTAATTAAACAGAGTTTTATGGTTTCTAACATTCCAACATCATTACTCCATTTAAGTTTCTTTTTAAAAAAGTATACTTAGTCATTTGGTTAATGTTATTTAATATTACTCACACCATCCTCACTGGCATCTTGTCACTGATTTAGAAAAACTTTCATGTCTTCACCTGTGTGCTGCTTTTATGAAGTTGAGGTGGAGCTGTTTGAAACAGAAAGAACTGAATTTGGAACGAACCACCTGTTGTCCTAGCACAGGGGGCACATGGCTTCTCCGTATTGAGTTTTGTCGCGGTCTCTATGCCTTTCCCCCCTTTGCTTTAAATCGTTTTGCGCATTAGCTTATAGGTTCAGGTTCCTCTCATTTGGTTAGGATGCAGTTATGTTCCTGTGTTCCCAAGCAGAAGAGTCAGCTCATTTCTGAGGAGTGGTCCATTTACAGGCCCACTTATTCCCTAGAATAGTTCATTTTACCTCGTGGCTTTCTTAGTTGCCCACAGAACTCATTTTAGCACCATTTTTTCAAACTCAGTTTAAACCATAACCTTCCTTTGACACTGTTCTCCTTTATGTCTGATCTTTCCCTTATATTGTTCATGACAGTTCAGTCACTATACTTACAGCTGTTTTCACTCCTGTCGCAGTGATGGTACTAGCAGTTGGCTGCTGCAAACATCCGACTGAAAGCCCCAGAAACTAACACCAGCTTCCAGTCAAGGATGTTTACAGTAGCCCTGACTGCCAACCGGCCCGGAGAGGATGAAGAATCTATGAACACACAAACATTTCCGTTAGCCAATCAACAGTCACTTAAAAATACAAGCTTGAATCAGAGTGATCTGCACTGGAAATAATTCAAAGCACACGTCATGTGCCTTTCAACCTTACTAATAAAATGAGAATGATCCTCACAGTTATGCACTCAAGTGTCATCACCTGAAAGTCTCATGATTGTGGAGTGAGTCTTAAAAACAAAGGACTGGACACATTATCAGCGTAAGAGTACACATCTCTACTGGGAAGATTTCTTTTTGTCCTCCTGCCAACTTGGACTGAAAGGCAACAGCGGTGTCTGTGTCACTTCCAGTCTTTCTGACATCTCAAACTTCCACACAGCCTCGCCCTGTTTAGGGTATAATCCATCATCCACATAAGTTCAGGGTGAATGTAAAGTTGTGCTCGAGCTGGGATCAGTGCCGCAAACACATCATCTTACCCACCCAAACCAACAAAAAGTTAAGTAAGATCATTTTTGATTTTGTGTGAAAGGAGCCGGAGCTGGTAAGGTCCCACTCCACTTTTATATGGAGACAAGAGAAAGAGGAGAGGGCTTTGAGAAAAGCGAGCAATATCAGAGGATTTGATGATAAGGTGTGAAAATATATGTTACTGTGACTCAATGCCAACTGGCTGTACAACTAAATTCATATATGTCAGATTTTTAGTATGCATATGCGAGGCAGTTTATTTTGGTCAGTTTACCAATGATGTAACTAAGAGGCTGAAGTCATCCATGACAACAGAAGCTGTCAAATTTAGGCTGTAAATGAAAAGTCTAGCTTTACTTTTCATGACACTAACTCGGATCTAATCTAAGACCACAACTTAGGCTGACCTATCGCTACACACTTTTTTGTAAAACTAGTCATTGTGAGAGTTAACAGCAACCCCCATGACAGTGACATAGATGCAAGATAAGTTTTCAAAGAAAACACCTGATGATGGGCCTCCCCAGCAAAGTTCGTACATTACAGCCTTCATTCTATGCTGACTCAAGTGCTGAGCAGCGCAGACCAGCATAATTACTGGTCTCCACTATGTTTTGCTACCCTGCCTTTGTTGTCCAGTAAGCATTCTATCAGCATGTGACATTCCACAACCTTAACTCCCAACCCACACATACACACACAAACACACTATTTACCATGTAAACACAACCCTGCATTTCTGTTTAGCTACCATACACACTCCCACAGCTCAGCATATGTACACACACACACACACACACACAAATCTAATTACTTCTTCACACGCAAATAAATGTGCAGGACTCCCATAGTGCCCTCTCTGACCCTCCTCCCCCAACCCAAACGCCTACTTCCTGTTTCTTCCTCTCTCCTCCACTTTTTCTCCATACATACAATAATGGAATGGCATTCTTGTGTGTGTGTGTGTGTGTGTGTGTGTGTGTGTGTGTGTGTGTGCGCATGACTGGTAGAGATTGAGAGTGAAAGAGCAAGCGTGCATGTAATCACATGTGTCCTGCACTGAGATAAAGACAGGAATGCTGCTTCACCATGGTTCCTTCCCTCTGCTCCAATAACAAAGACCTCAAGTGTTAAGTTATTGTAAATCAATCTTTACCATTTACATTTAACCCAGTTTTAGTAAAGTCACTTGGAGTTCTTGACATTTGCTACTACATATAACTAACACCAATCATTGTTCTATTTTAGCGGCTTGTGCATGTTAGAAAGACCATTCTTCTTTATAGAGCTATAGACTGTATATAAAAGATGGGCAATTATTACTTTTGGACTCTGGATTCGGTGACGAACGCATGGTGTGCTTGTTATCTGCTAACGCTAGCAAGCTCAGTTAGCAAGCTCAGTTAGCAAGCTACTTTTGTAAAGTGTACGGGTATGAAGCCCTAACTCAAAGACACAAACATCTTCTAAAAAAATGCTGCAAAATGTTTAGATGTCTGAACACCTGTCAGTCAAAACCACACCCCTAACTGTAAGCCTTTAAAAATCCAAACATGTGACCTGAACCACTGTTTGCTACATTAACAATATTGTTTTATTATTGCAAAGTTGGGCATTTTGAGAACTGTGGGATTGACATTGTTTTTGCACGTGACCATTAGAGGAACTGGAGTTTTTGCCACTTCTCAGTTGGCTTAAATCAAATATAACATGCCAGCTGTCATTTTCTATAATGTCATTAATGTTGTTGTGGACAGCTACAGATTTGCATGTACTTCTATACATACCACAATCTGAAGAATGTCTACAGCATCACACTGTACTCAAAAAACACAATAGCAACCTCATGATGTTCAAAAAGAACAGCTGTGTTGTTTATTATGTCAAAAAGAGGACACTTGATTGTTTTGTTAGCTTTTTTTTAGCTTGTGGAGATGGATGCATGATGATATTTACATCATACAGACACTGATTGAGACATTACATGCATACTGAGCATGTCTACTTTACTTAACAATGTGGTTAAATGAAATTTCTTAAATTCCTAAACCAAGATTGAAGTTACAGGTTTTGCTGTACATACTGACTTTCCACAAGATAATAACGTATAAGCAGAAATATTTGTGTCAATTCAGTAAGACTGAGCACAAGACCATAGAAAGCTAAACAGTGCTCTTTTTGCCTTGTGAATGTCGTTTTCCTTGCTATGAGAATGCTACAGCAGGGAAGACAACCATCATTGGTGAGCCATCTATGGATAGGGTTATGATTGGTTTAACGTCTTTTTAGACCATTTTTCCTGTCTGGAAAACCCAAAAGGAAAATCTTAACAAAAAGAAAAACTGTAATGACAAAATTATGAATCTCATAGTTTCTAGAAATCGCCTAATTTAGCATGTAGCTAAGGCAAACACTCCCCTTAGCCCTAACCCTGACTGAGTTTTCATTGATTTGTTGGATGTTAAAAGCTTGCTGCTCGGTCACTGCTAACTAGCTGAGTAAAAATAAAACAGGAAATCATTTTGCATGTTCCGTTGTGCATGTACATAACAACTTTTTTATTTTCTTATTACACCTTCAAGCTGTAACCTGTTTACTTTTATAGTAATTTAGCCACTAGCACAAAGATTGTTCCTCACATTTTGAGCAGATTCTGTCATTTAAGTCATACCAGTGACACACAAGCTGCCTCCACTGGACCACAAAGAAAATTATAGGGTCAAAAGAAATGAAATATCATGTTAACCCTTAAAGGAGAAATCTGTCTCCTTTGGATGGTTTAACAATGCAAGACAAAGACAGCGTTTCATGAATTCTGCTGACGCAATAGTACATGCTACTGGCCTCGAGCCGTGTCTGCATTTTTATATATATATAGTGAGTGAGTGAGTGAGTGAGTGAGTGAGTGAGTGAGTGAGTGTGTGTGTGTGTGTGCGCAACTGCTTTACACGAAGTTTCGGTTACTATTGCTTTCCGCACTCCAGTGTCCTTTTGGAGAAAAACAAACTGCTCATGTGCAAGCATGCATGTATGTGGACTGTATATGTGTGTATGTGGACTTATGGCTAGTCCTCCCTCTCTCACTCAGGTCACTTTGGGGAACAAAGCAAACTTTATCAGGACATTGCAATCCTGCATTCCCCAGATTCTTAGCACTTGGCAACCACACACACACACACAGAGAGAGAGAGCGAGAGAGAGCGAGAGAGAGCGAGAGAGAGCGAGAGAGAGCGAGAGAGAGAGAGAGAGAGAAGGAAGAGGAAGGCAGGAGAAATAAAAAGTGTACGCACTACTGATCTTTCCTCACAGCATCTACTGTAGGTTTGAATACAATCTGTACTGTTGCCTAACAGGCTGCCAGATGATCTAAAAACCAAGAGCAGATTTTGAAATGGGAGGAAAACAGCTCCTATTGTTCTATTGTGAATGATGTTTGAAAAATGTATTTGCAAGAATGTCTTTGTGTAATTGTGTAGTAGTGCAGTGTGAGTGCCCTTTACCTATATCCAAGAATAGCAGAATGAATATCATTTCCAACCAAAAACCTTCTATCAGTGGTCTAAAGTTGTAGAGAAAATGGGGAATAGGAAATTCATGTGAAAATGAAGTTTTGTAGACATGATACAGGAAAAGTACTTAGAGCTAACATTTAGAAATATGCCCAAAAAGTTGATTCTGGACGTAGCGTATCCCACGGAAAAAACTATGTCCAGCTTTTCAGGATTCCCTTACCTGGATGATTGAGCATCCATCAAGACATTTAGAAATATGGTTGCGATTTTTGTATCAACTTTATGTAGCACTAGTTTGACATTATGGCGTTCGGTAGAGAACAGCACAAAGAGTAAAATCCAATTCTAAAACCAGGCTGTCAGACGCCTCCTGTCTTATCGTCTAAAGCAGTGCATGACTACGGGCTGCTTTTCAGTTTGGCTTTCGTAAAATCCAGAAGATAAACTCCTGACACAGCTCGCTGCCAAAATGAAGCCGGCATTTGGTTAAACACGAAGAAAAGGCCTTTGAAAAACTACGCTCTTTTGCAGTTTTATTGTTTGGAAAAGCTGGAAAACTAGAATTTACACCGAGGGTTTAGGTATAGAGAAGTGTACAATTTGAATGAGAGAGTATGGCAGTAAATTATTTTATCACTTTATTTTAAAGGGTTAAATGATATTTGGCAGTCGAAACAGTAAGATAAGGATGAAGGTGGAGCAAGGGCTACCAGACTACTCCATATGAAGACAGGTAACAGGAGGTCATGAACCTGTCCTCAGCCATATTAGCAAAGGAAGTATAATTAAATTATATACAGCTAAATACTTTTGACTAAAAGTACATAACAGGGATGAGCAGCATGAAGAAAAATTGATTCTAGAATTTGCAAGACTTCCAGCACTAAAAACATCAGTGTTCTAAGGCAGAGGCCATCTATCATGGCCTGATCTGTGTACAGTAAATATTCCAAGGTGACGGGCAGTTTAGAGGTGATACATGGATGTTTAAAAATGCTACAGAGGAAACCTTTAAAGCATAGCAAACTCTGTGTCTGCACATTCTTTCATGCACTCGAGAGGCACTTCTCTGACATCACAAATACACCAGCACAATGAGAAAGCCACAGTGAGCCAGGTCAAACACCATTAAAAGGTACAGTAGATCAAGGACACGCACTTCAGATGACCTTAGCAGTGTATTGTGCCAAAGTGAGCGTTTGAAGTCCAGCAGCTTCTCATTTGTTCAGTTGCCAGAGAACGTACACTAGAAGATTTGTTGCTGACTTTTTAGAGGAGATGAAACTTCACTTATTGTATTGATTAAAACTAGGGGTTTGAGGTTTGTTTGGGGGGTTTTTTTGGTCTTGCTAGTCATCTATTTCTTGTAGCTCTTTTGTCAAATCAGTCAGATCTGTAAATCTGAAATTTGCTACGATACTCTGGACAAACAACAATTTTTTTTTAGTCGTGCCATAAATTATCTTTTTCTATAAGTAGTCATCTGACATGCAGGAGTAAAATAAAATGAGCTTTTTAGAGCTAAAAGTCCCACGCTGAACTCGACAATTTTGTAAATTAGTAAATGTGGTGCATCTGATGCCAGCTGGAACATTAGAAGACAGATACATATCACTGACTGAATAAATCCTGATGTGAAATCTACCGAAGAACTCTAGAGCAAAGACAGTGATAGAAATGCAACTTACACAGCAAGCTGATTCAGTTTTCTTTTAAAAAATTAAAAAAATCTGTGTGGACTGCTGGCCCCGTGACCCAGATAAGCAGCATAAAATGGATGGGTGGATGGATGAATGAATGGACACCGTCTTGGTGACAATTGAATGTAAAGTTAACTCTGCCCAGATAAGGGACCGGATGACTAAGATGACCACATTAGAACTGCTGTGTGATAACTTATAGTTACACTGGTCATTAGAATAAATAACTAACAATCATGTAAACCGAGGAGCTTTTCTGGGCTCTGAAAGCCTGAGAACCACATTTCTCATTGCATTATTGCCTATTCTTAAAGTTAATATCAAGCTTCAGAAGAATTACTTTACTTACAATATTTTGGCTTCTATCAAGCTTCACATGGTGCACATTCCTACCTAAAGTGTGGCTGAAACATTGTTCCCGATACAGGCCAAAAACATGTTGCAGGCCTGTGAATTGCATTGATGGATGAGTTTTAAGGTCAAAATACAAATACTAGTAACTGCTGGTTGCTTACAGTATCATTGCACTTCTGAGTCAAGTTACTAACGTATAAGCATTAAGAAGGTATATGGTGTGACCAATAAGTGCAATAACACTTTAGAGTCCAGATTCTACAGTACACGCCACTATATCCCTTGGCCAACCCGCACACCTCCACCAAGAACACTCCTGACTCCTAATAAAAGTACAATTGGTGACCAAGTACCTGGATTCCTGGATTATCAAGTTGACACCTACACTTGGCTAGTTACTGCTCAGCTAAGTGGATTTTACATTTACAGGCTTCACTCCATGGCTCAAGCGTCAAGCTTTTCACAGTTAAGCCAAAAGGTTTCTGAAAACACGTCACACAAATAGACCGTCTCCCAAATGACTAGCATTGAAGTAAAACAAGTGCTCTCAGAATCAGACTACAATGCACCTTCATTAACAGGCTCGCCCCTGGCCACGACCTTCACAGCAGCACTGAGTGTAGCTGGAGTTTTTCTACAAGTTTCCATTCTTTATCTGATAGCACAAATCCAGCCCTTTTTTAAGGCCCTCCCTTCCTCTGCCATTCAGATCTGTCTCTTTAGTTCTCTCTCTCTCTCTGATGACCTGGCCTCGTGTATGAGCCTCTGTCAGCAGTTTAACGGACCGGTGGATATTCCGATCAGGGTTGTGAATACTAACAGAGCTGGTGGCCCGTGAAACCAGAACCTCTGATTATTAACATCGCTGACTCCTAGAGGACCAAAATGAGGAGTTAATGTTTCTCAACACCCTTGGCTGCAAAGCAAAAGAGACTCTCAGGAACCTTTAGTTGGAAAAGTTGGTAATAATATGCCCTGGTGTTTCACACACTTTTTGGTCTACATTGCTAAAATACACCAACATGCTAGCAGTTGTAAATATAAATACTTACTGTTACAGTTTTAAATGATCCAGCAGTTTTGGAAATACTTATTCGTTTATTCCCAAAAGTGAGAGAAGATTATTTACTTGTACTTCTCAGGTCTGTGCATTAATTACTGAACTGAAATTAAGCTGAGCTCAGCTTTGCAAGCTAATAATAAACCATTTCTTTAACCAGCCCTCTTCAGTGACTCCAAAATGCCAGCACAAAGTATTCTTTTCTCTATCTAGTGCTGTTTACGGCTGACTTTCTCCCCTATAAATTGTAACCTAATAAAAACCAGACATATGATATTAATCTTCTTCTTTACTATGATGACCATAGTTACATGTGTATCTGTATGAACCCATCTTCTCTGCAATAGGTGGGATAATCTGAATGAAACTTTGTACAAACATCATCAGAGTTGCAGCGATAATTAACATCTAAATGCTTTAAAAAAAAAAAGATTTAATATAAATCCCAATTTCTTTTGATCTTTATATATATTATGTCCCTTTGTGAATGTAGTGTTACACTCTCCGTTTGCATTTCTATCATGCGCCACATTCAACGTAAGGTTCCCATACGGAACTTAACAGTCACCACAATGGAATTTTGTTCAATTCACCACTAAATACGGAATGAAGAATTTGGAAAAGCACTAAGCTAAATATTTAGAGCAAGTTGATTATTTAGTTAGTTAGTGCTAAAAAACCTTGGCTACACCATGTTACAAAATGAAGGTCCATCTATAGTATTCAAACCGCATGTTTATTGGCTAAAAAGTGTGCAACCACAAGTCATTAACCAATAAGCGTGTGGTTTCCCAGTCAGGCACACCCCTCCTTGTCACATCCGGTTGTCTACGACCACGAAAGCAATGGCAGAAAAGGGCAATTCAAGGCTTTAAAACAGGACTTTAGAAATCCCTGGATGATGTAACGGTAGCTATGTTCATACAGGTATTCTTGGACTCAACTACAGTAGCTAAGCATGTAACAGCTGGAAAAAAAAAAATCTTAAGTTGACCCTTAATATACAACTTCAGTTTATCCCCCATAGTTTTAGCTACTTCCCTCTTAGCCTGCTTTCTTCTGATAGGCCAGCTTATAGACTAATAACTGTTTTTGGTACTGAAAGCAGTCTGATGCCAAGTTTATGGGATTACCTAATTATCTCATTTGATTTAATTTGGACATCTTAATTTTCACTTTTACAGAGACTCTGCAGGATCATGCAGACTTTAAAGCTAAGACTTGTCTTCAAATGTTAGCATGCAGTGCATTCAGCTTGTTTCAGCTCAGGTCCATATTAGTTCTGCACCATTACTTTCCATTTCTTACAATAATCCCATTAAAACAGAATTAGGTTTTCCTTCCTCCCTCGTTTCCAGTCCAGTCCTCACTTCGAGTTTGGGTCCCCTGCTCTGTAATGTATTGCGGGATGGGCTGAGAATTCAGGAAGTGGCTCCTGCGGTCTCCATAGTAACCCTGAGGTCAGCCCCGCAAGGCCGGAGACCCCTCCTCAAACACAAAGAGCTGAGAGGCCTAGATAAACACAAACAACCCAGATTGCACACACTTAACAAACAAACACTTGCACACACAAACCCAGGCGAGCACACAAGGACGTGGAGTGCATTCAGCTAACTAAAGCACTTCCTGTGTAATCTATAGCAGGAACACAGCATACAGCATGGAAACTACTGTAAAGCACTGGTAAAGATAAAGCAGGCTATTTAGCTTACTGGTTAACAAACTGATCCTTTGACCATCCCAGTGCTCCTAGTAGATTATTGGCTCTGCTGTTACATGGTACTGGCATATTAAGAAAAGGGACACCATGAGACCAACATTTTTCTTACATTTATGTGAGCTTTTTACGTGAATACACCAAACTGCTTTCTTCTGTTAAACTTTTTGCACAAAAAGAAATGGTGGTATATAAGCAGACATCTAAACCAGACTATCGTATCCAAGTAGCGACAGTGACAACAGAAAAATGAGACGTCTTTTTGTGCTCATTCCTGTGCTGTAGGAATAATACTTACTTCTTCCTCACTGTGCCTCTGTCTTCCTCACACTCATGTCTGGGAACCAAACTGACCTCCATCCCAAGGGAGGAAAGAGCCGGGTGAATGGGCCGGCCCCAGAGCTTCGCTTTCATACAGCGCACAACCCGATACAGATTACACATTACTTTTAAGAGTCAAACCAGAGACAGTGCGACTGAACTGTGACCTCTTGGTTGGTGATCATTAGAGCGAAAAAACAAACAAAACAACTTATAATACATCATCCCATAAGGGCCCTGTAACCTTTGCTGCATGGAGTTTACAGTGCTTTGTCCTCTGCATCTCTTTGTTCTATTAATGTGTGACCTGATTACACTGCTTCATAGTATTTCTGGAGTAGCCTACTTGAACTTTAAAAGGTTCAGAACTAAGAGATATTTATAGACCACTATAGCCCATGGAAGTTGCGATTCCAGTTAGTAAAAATGAAGACCCTGTTTTCTTCTTTGAATATAACCACTCTGTGTAATCTGATTATTCCTACTTCTAAGTAGCAGCAGGCACAATTTAATCCAACAGAAATGGCAATGCATCCTGTCATAAACAGATTCAGTTAGGGAGATGACATGCAGATCTAGACAGGCAGTTTTCTTAATTGTATTCATCTTGAGAAATAAATCTGTTTACTCCCTGGGATTTATTCCAAAGAACAGCAGCATTACTAAAAGCACAACTTTAACAACTGTGTAATGACTGATGGGCAAGTGATGCTTCAACAAACCTCACACGAAAACCTGACCCCCTACAAACTTTAGTGTCAGTCTATAAGGACATACAGGGTACACAATGAAAACAAGGCCAGATTATAACAGAAATTATTGCATATTCGGCCTGCAGGTAACAACTTCTCCGGTGAAATCTTTTTCTGGTTCTCATGTCGCTTGACTCCGCTCATTGGCTCATTATGCGGATGTAAGGTGTGAGAAAACAGAGGAACCGATTCTCAAAGTTATTTTTGTTCGCAACTAGCTGCGCTTTTGATGTTACAGCTGAGCCGACCTAAAGAACTGGATGTTATAATGACGTGAATAGCTAAATGACTACTCTCCGGTGTATGGAAACGTGCTGAGAGTTCCGGTATCTCAAAGGTCGTTGTTTTTTTGAAGGCGGTTTGGCACCATAAGAAGTTAGAGGACGGAATGAGTGCAGAGGTAAGTTAAACTCACCGTGTTAACGTCCTCCGCGGACAGCTGCGGCAGGCAGAGGGCCAGCTCTGCTGCTCTTTGTATTTCGGGATAACACCGACAGCGACTAGCATTCTTTTAAAACAGTTAAGAGGTCGAGTGAGGGTCAGAAAATACACGAAGTCTTACATGAGTGCCGCTCACTTGTCCCGGGAGTCTATGGTGGAGCAGGGATAAAGTTCTTCTTAAAATTATTCCGCCGAACCTGCTCTCCTCTCAGCCTGCACTCTGTCAACTCTAGGTTTTTGTAGGAAGAACGTTGGACGGAGCCCCGCCCCTTTATGCTGACCGCTGTCAAGTTTGCTTCAAAAACGATGCGTTTTTCGGTCATATTTTTCCGCTTAAAAATGCCGCATTTTTTAAGTAAAAGTTTGCGAACATTATTCCTATAACTACTTAAACATTGTTAAGAAAACAGAATATTTACCAAGTATTTATTTGAATAGAATTTGATGCATTTAACAGTAAAATTAATGCTTTTGTTTTGAAAGTATTTACATTATTTCCGGTATAACCTTGTTAACTACGTTCAATTTGTTGTTTTTCAAGACTGGCCAAAAGCAGGCAGGCCGTAGGACAGCCACACACACACACACACACGCACGCACGCACGCACACACACATTGTTTGTCCTGATCTTCTAATAAAACTTTTATTTATCACGTTTTTAATGAGGCCGTTTTAAAGATTTGACTGAATACGTGAACACAACTACAGGTTAATCAGGTGATCACTGAGGAAAGATCTAACCTTGCAGAGCCCTCGTCGACCTCCGGCTGCAGACTGTTGGCAGGTCAGCTGTACGCTGATTTTCTTTCCTTCCGCACGACTCGGCTCAAAATGTTTCAATAGTGTGTCTCCTTTTATGTGCAGATGTTCTCCAACTTGTACTGCTGGTTATGTAAAGGGGTTTGCAGTTTTATTATTCTCACAAGAAGCCTCAGTTGATCACATGTAACAGAAGGACATAGTCAAACCCTACCAAATTTTCATGTCATAATAATCTAATAGTATTCATGTTCTTTAAAGGCTATAAATTAGAAAACGTATTACAGTTCGTAGCCTCAAAAGAGCTAACAGATTCCAGTATGTTGGCTGAGGAGTAATGCGCAGGTATCAAAAAGCAGGTGCTCGTTGGATTCAAGGACAGAAAGAATATTTGACCTGAGGTCTGATCACCACATATAATTCTGAAGTGAAGGATTATGTATCCTGAGAACATGTATAGAAAATATAACAGCCTAACTATAGCTGTACCTAAACACAAACTCACATCATTTTATGCAATGTCTGATATGGACTTCCCTTGTTAGCTTACTATTACTGTTGTTGTAGCAAATAGGCTACCAGGACTTAATACTTTAATTAAACAAATATTGTAAGAAAAACGTGTGCACTTAACCTTTTAAATTTGAATACATAATTGTATGTGAAGAATTTATCTCCTCTTTATCTTGTAGATAAAAATGCATAGATGCATGTAAATGTATTTAATTTGTATTTAAATGCAATTCATCCAATGCTTATATTTTACGTCAACCTTCTGTGGCCTAATATGTCACTTAAGCTGACCGAGAACTCTAACCATAACCATAACTAATCCTAGGCAACCAGGATATGTTTTTTTAATCAGAATTTTATTTTGATTTAATTATCATTCCCAGATTTGCAATCAGGAAACAAAGAAAATCACCATTCTGTGTGATCCAACTGAAAAAAAAATCAATTAAGTCTGTTTTGCTTTTCTTTAAAATATATGATTGGCATAGGATTACTTGTCACCAGTGTTGGTCAAGTTACTTGAAAAAAGTAATCAGTAACTAATTACTGATTACTTCCCCAAAAAAGTAATCCCGTTACTTTACTGATTACTTATTTTTCAAAAGTAATTAATTACTTAGTTACTTAGTTACTTTTTAAAAACACGATTTACAACCTGAATAGGTGATAAAGCGATAGATCTTTCAGCCCAATTCTACTTTTTCTGCATAATCCATCATACAAAATGTAATCAAATGGAAAAATCTCTTTTTTTAACTTGTTTTATCAGTTTTAACCTTTTAACTTTATGCATCAAGCAAAAATTTAATTATATGCAACATTCTCTGACTTTAATAAATTAGTTTAACATTTAAAAACTATTTTCTGCACATTCCAGCACATAAAATAAAATGTTTTTTGTGTTTACACTCAGTCTTTCAAATAGATGCAAGTAAAACACAGCAGAAAATAAATAAAGTCAAAGACTAGCGGTCCTGTTGCTCTATTTTCACCTGTAAAGCAGGCGGAGGTTTGCCCTGGTGCAGGTGTGCCGCAGCGGTCAGTGGAAGAATCCGCAAGTTTCTCTATGAATTTCCCATTACGTCGTTGCGCACTCGGTGCTTGTTTAGGGGTTTCTTTCGCTGTAAAAAAAGTTTTCTTCCCACGCACAACGGACACTAATGTTTTTGTCACTTTTTATGGAATCAAATTCAAAGTAAGGTCAGTACTTCCACGCTTTAAACGCTGCACGCTCACACTCTCACCGCACTCCATATATGATCCATTGTTGATCTGCACACAGCTGTTGTCACCAACAGCACACTCGCTTACATGAGACATTTTCGCAAAAAAATCACAGTTTTAGTAACGCAGTAATGCAGCGTTCCTACGGGAAAGTAAAGGTAATCTAATTATCGTTTTTGCAATAGTAATCCCTTACTTTACTCGTTACTTGAAAAATGTAATCAGCTTACAGTAACGCGTTACTGCCCATCTCTGCTTGTCACCTGTGATGATTGTAACATCAGAGTGTTAAACCAAATTCAATCGACATCATGCATCAGACAGACACACTCATCCTAGCTGGAGCTGTGCTTGCAAACACTTTACAGTAATCCTTGTACTGTATTCAGATAGGCATCAACCAGTCTTCACTGGCGCAATCCACCTTTATTCTGCCTGAGATTATTCTGCCTCTATAACGATTTAACAAAAGGCGACAGTGGCATTCGATTTCTATCAGCATTTCTGCCCATAGGCTGTTTGTAAAAGATTGGTGTACCATTCATGTAAAGTACCTACTTATGTTAAGTATTTGTGTAAATGTAACTAGTGATCTTTTTTCCCCCTAAACCGTCATCATACAGCTACTTTTTATGAGATTAGCCCACCCAGCCAGTGCTGGTTACGTAACAACGATTTAAGCATCAAAGAGCTGTGAAGGCGATAGCAGGAGGAGTACCTGGATTCCAACAGGTTTCACTGAATACCACATGGTGTTTTTCATGAAGTAGTTCTGAATAAACTAACTATTAAAAGCAAATAAAGGCCGTTTTGGCTTTGCCATGGCCCACTTTGAGAGTTCAGGGCTGGACAGCCTTTGTCCAAGTGCTGTGTGCTGTCTGGGCAACCCCAGGCAAGCCCAGATCCTAACCCTGAACTGGCCCCTTGAAGGAGAGAGAGCCGACCCAAATATGCTCACCTCGAAAGATTAACCTCTGAATGTACTACACATCCAGTCAAGTCCCTTTTATATGTGCAGCACTTTGATTTTTAAAACAGGAGCTGACCCATAGTGAGGGAAATCTCCAGATGAGGGAATTTTATAAATACAAAAACAATAAAAAGGAAAACCTAGACTTTGTAGATTTCATTTAACCTCACACTGGTGAAATTCCCTTGGAACAGCAGCAGTTTTAACCTGAAATAACAGTATACATTTTAGCTGTTTGCTTTTTCCACTGCCCTCACTGCTACATTGTTTTGGCTACAAGCTAGTGCACAAACCTACTAGTAGGACCTGCTGAAAGTGGGTTACACAGCTAAGGGTAGAAGGGCAAATGTTTATACTCAAAGCACATGAGGATGTGGGTGATAGGTAAGAAAGCTGACACTCACAGCAGCGTTTGGATGTGTGACCAACAGACGATATCAGCTGAAAGTTTACAGCAGGTCACTGTATTATAAAAACATAATTTCATAATTATGCAAACATTGATTGAGAACTGTATTTAAATGCAAGTTCAAGTTGATCTGTTTTAGCGATGCTAATGATCTAACGGTCTCAGTCGGACTATCCAGTGGTCAAGACTGAAAAGCACAAAGCAGACTCAAAAAGTCCTGCAGCTCTGTCCATAAAACCACTGTCCCCTTCAAGGTGATGTCATCTGACCTCTGGCCAGTGTGCATTTTCTCAAATTTGCTCTCAGAACAGACAGCTTTTGTGTCAGAGGACCCAACTATCATGTCAGCTTGGAGACCAAACAACAGTGTTCAGTCAAAAAACCTTATGTGCCCAAGATCAAATGAGGAACTTTATATCCAGAGTATGCTCTACTTGTGTCAGCACGGGCTCATGCACTATAACTTAACACATGTCAAACTCAAGGTACTCCGTGTAGTAACAAAAAGACCCTAAAATAATACAGAGAAAACTCTGGGTAGAGAGAAAGAACAAAAGGGTAAACTGTGGCTAATAACAACTAATGATAAATGCAGGTGAGTGAAGATGAAATGCTCAGTGCATCATGGGAAGTCCTAAGCCTAATCTTTAAAGTGGAGCTCCCAAATCCAAACTAGGAGCTGGTTCCACAGAAGAGGGGCCTGAAAGCTGAACACCCTGCTTCTACTAAACCAGCAGTCTCTGAGGGAGGCGTGATATGGTACTAGGAGGTCTTTATGAAAAGATGGGGCCTGATTATTCAAGAGCTTGTATGTGAGGATTTTAAATATGATTCTCTCTTAGTTGTTCAGGCATTTTGAGACATTAAAGGAACTGGAGGGACTTGATTGTCTAACTCCCAAATAAAAACATTTCATGCTACATGAAAACATTTCATGGAGCATTTTTGCAAGACTGAGCTTTAATTAGCAACTGCCAGCATGCTAATGTTCCAGGTGATAGCTAAACTATAGCTACAAAAGAAGAGGTTTTTCTCTGTGTAGTTTTTCTTTTGTGAGTAGGAACCAAATTTATATAGCTAGGAGGTAAAAGAAGAGAATGGCAAATTTGTTAACTTTAACACCACCAGTACTATTTAATGTTGTAAAAGCTACTGTTCTCTACATTGGTTTAGTTATGTGTGGTAAGACTCCTTTTATCCGGTTTATTGTTACCATTTCCCTATTGACCATCAGGATAATCCATAAAACACTTTGCACAGTTATGGCCACTAGGTTTTCAGGTAAAACGTCCATCCTTGTGTTACTCCAACCAGCTGTCTATCATATGAACATAATATCACAAAGCTTCACTCGACTTAAAACTGAACTGATTAGAATCTGACGGTCGAAGATGAAAGGTCAGACTCAAAGTGACCTCTTAAGCACTTCTTTAGATTTATAAAATGGCCATAAATATGAAAAAGTAGGAAAATGTATTACTTTTGGTTCTGTTAATATTAACTGAGTCGGATCCCTCTATCGGTTTAATATATACAGCCAAAGCTGGAGAACAGACATCAGTGCACTCCAACACGTCTCATGGGCAAATAAAGTAGGAAACACGCAACCGACAGGGGTAAAGGCATTTACTGCCTTTACTGGAAAAAGCCTCTGCATTAGTAATCACGATCTGAGCAGCAGCGACAGAATGGAAAGACTCATTAGTGTCAATTCTTCTAGACAGTAGATCATTATCTTTCAACTGGAGAGTCAGTTCAAACTCAAAAGAGGTGCTGATCTAAACGCAGAATACACAATTTTCATCAAGGAAACCACGTCAGGGGTGGTCCTGTTTACTAAGCAAATGTAAGTTTCATATACATGAAAATACAAACATAGCAGCAGAGAGACAAGCACAGGGGTAATGATCGGGTTTCACTGATCTCTTAGAAGCAGCCAGAGAGCAGCGATGATGTGATGTGTAGAGTGTTCCCTGGGATTGACACACAGGTGATCACTGATCATCTGAAAGGTGTAGAAACAAGATGCTCTGCAGCCATTTGGGTATCTTTAAATATCTTTAACAGAACTCTCCCCAACTTTCCCATGGCTGCTCTTTCCCTGGTTATATCTGAGAAATAGATACCTTTCCTAAAGACAGCTAACCAGTCTCCACAGCAGCAGTAACCAAACTTAGCAGTGTGATCAGCTGATGACCTGTTGAGGATGTACCCATCACCCAAACTTGGATAAACAGTTCAGGACTTTACCTGTGGATTCTTCAAAAACACATTCTCTTTTTCCATTAAACAGTAGCGCATATTGATTTTCATAGCTTCTTTTTCAGCTGTATACACCACATGTAAACATGTGAAAGAAATGTGTAAAAAAATAATGCAATACAACAGAACAATTCATACATACACAGAAACAAGCCCCCTGTGACTGAGAATAGTGATTGTGCGCTCCAGGATGTAGTGATGTTGTTGATACTGTTTGCCATATGGGAGAAAGGAGGCCATACAGTGAACTGTATGTGATATACACTGTGTGTGGGCAGGTCTGTTTTTGTTTTTTATTAAACAATAAGAAACATAAATTATTCTTGTAATAAAATTAATCAGAAAAGAGTTTACTGAGGTCATGAATCAAAGGTGCCTGGTGGTAATTTTCCTAGTTACCTTCTGCAGCCAGAGGTGGCACCTCCTGCTGGTCACTGGACTGAATGGACTCTACCTACTGTATCTCTACATTACAGTTTTTTCTGAAGCACAGTTTTTGTAACTATTGGCTATTTTTGCAAAACTCTACACACAAATAAGAAAACCCTTCACCCAATCAGCAAAACATTGTAGTTTTCATGTAAAAGTGAATAACCCTTGCTTAACTCTCCACACCTTTGTAAAAATGGTATTTTCGTATCCAACAGTTAACACAAGCCATCATATTAATAAGCACACAATGCACCAACTAAACACTGATGGTATGAATAAAAAACACATCTGGCTTTTGCTTTCTCTGTGCACAAAGTAGGCTATGTCAGTT
>NW_005187569.1:157686-159810 GCF_000239375.1 Pundamilia nyererei
TAAATGTGTATAGTTTTGCTAGGAGTGCGTTGATCATTTGATCATTTGGAAATTGAGTGTAAAGCAGTGAGTTGTGTTTACAGTTCTGCAAAAAGAGTGCTGTGCAGTGGATTGTAGCTACAGGTTTGCAAAGTGTGTATTACAAAATGGCAAACTGAGTGCAAGGCAGTGTTTGTGCTTTTAGTTTTTCAAACTCAGTGAGTGGTTTTGCTATAAGTATTGATAGTTTTAGAAATTGTGCTATAAGAATCACAGTTAGGGTTTAAGCATTCAGAAAAAACTGTAAGAACCTTTTACTTTTATCTGGATAAAGAGCAGTGCCTGAAATGTCCATCTCAGCCTCCCCAGAAAGCTCAATGCAATCTTAATTATTTTTTCCAAAATATGACCACACTAGGAATAAGCTAAGAAGCCCGTGTAGGAGGTCTTCTAATGTAATGTCTCTGCTCTCATTTCTTTTTGTGTTTCCCTTTTCAAGATCCCCCCTTTAGGGCACTATTTTCACATTTACACACAAAGCAACTTACTGTTAAAATTGTACTTTTGTTTCTTATGTAAAAACATTAGAGCGATTCAACATTTGACTTGTGACACAGGAAGGGGACTTGAGATCAAAACGGGCTGTATGTGGTTTATATGTTTGACTTATTCTAAGTTCTTTTAGTTCACTTGTACCAACATAGATGGGAATTCAATTACTATATTTTCCTTAACGTTATGTATATTTTTTTCATTCTGTTTATGTGGTCATAAGATTTAGAAAAGCACTTTGGCACTGTTCTTTTAAGATGTTCGACACATCTTGCCCGTGAAACAGTCTATGTGGATACTAAGTATCAAAATAACAAGTCTCCACTCTAACATCCTGTTACTCAGACACTGTAAATTCCCTATATCTGGATATTTTCTCTCTTCAGGCAGAAAGCAAAAGAAAAAAAAAGTTCACAGTTCGAGAAGCTCTACAGAAGCTGGCTCCGTCCTCTTCTGTTACTCTGTATTGAGACAGCACCATCTAATGGAGGAAACAAATAGAGTTCGTACTTAACACATGAGCACTCCTCTACACACAGAGTTTGTGAGTAAACAAAGCATGAAACACACTCTGTTCAGGGATTAAAGGCATTTATTTTCCTCTTCAGTGTTTATCTAACACAAAGCATCAATGTTAGCGCCATTTATAGTTATTACATGTTTTATTTTGCAAAGCCTGAAAAGGATATGGTACTTTTGTTGTGAAAGGTTTGTGAGAAATAAAACAAGTGAATCCGATTATTGAGTGGTGACGTGACGAATCCTACTTCCGGGCCTAAAGTAGTCTGCATTTAATATGGATTTTGTGTTGTTAACATGTTTACTGAGAACTGAGAACACTCACGTTAACTTTTATCGAGTGGGAAAAAAGTTAGCTTGTTTATATTATGCTAACATAGCTGTGTCGCTAGCGGTCACGTAGCACATCATTATATACCAGCTAGCCAAACTTCAGTAACCCTACAAATGTCACTGCTGTTTAGTTTTTTGTCTTCATTTATGTTGGAAGTGATAAGAAAGCTGTACATTTTAATTTGTTTCCAAACCGCCGCAGTCAGGACATGCTATATTGTATTTAGATAGAAGCTAGCGAGCTAACTCCCTGCTAACTTCTAACTCCGTTAAATGTCATAAATTCCGTTTTCATGGATGCATGGATGTTAAACTCAGTTGTTACACCTGGTAGAGCAGAACGCTGATCATTTTATTAAAGATGAAAGACTTTAGACAGTTTTTCAACTCTCAGTAATGCCACAGTGATCATTTGATATATGGACCTGCAGCAGAGTTTAGGCCCAGACACGGCTAGTGACGTCAGACTGAACTATCGGATGGTGGAGCGACACGATGGTTTTACCGTCGTTGTTGCACAAACCGACGCGTAAAACAGCCTCTTGTCCATCCAGACTCATACTTTAGATATAAGAGAAATGAACTCCAAGAAGAAGCAAAGATAGCCATTACATTAAGTAAAACCATCATGCTCCCGAGCAAGACGACTGCATCGCTATAAGATCGTACAAAGTTCGATACAGCAAGTCAGTTAAGTGCACAGAGCTGTATGCATGAAGAATCTAAGAAAAGAAGAAATAA
>NW_005187569.1:160975-162114 GCF_000239375.1 Pundamilia nyererei
CTGGCTGATTCAATTCAGTGCAAGTCATCAGAGTAAACTCAGGTAATGACAAAAAATTTACATTGTTAATTGTGTTGTGAAATATTGGATATTGCGGTTATGCATGTATATACATTGTAGATATAAAGAATCCTCAATATATTTATAAATAAGTATATGTTTTGGATTTTTGTAGTAGCTGTAGATCATTTTGACTTGGTCATTTTATAAGTAGCTCACATGCGGAAAAAGTGTGAGTACCCCTGGCCTACATGAACAGAGCATTTGATTGGCCACAAATCAAAACAGATGATGCAAAGGCTCTTCATAGCTATTCACTGTTTCTCACTGGTTGTAACAATGCAATGCAAGACATCAGTCAACTGCAAGAGATGGAGATCCCCACGAACCTCAGAGTTATTGTCTCTAAACTGCCATACAAAATGAGAGAAAAAGCCTCTGCTTTTGACATTCAAGAAACAAGTGGAAGGAGAGCAAAGTTCTCAGATCTGGTCAGATTCATAAACAGACAAGCAAAAATAGCTGCAGATCCTTTGTTTGGTGACATTAAGGATGCTGAAGATAAAGCAAAGTCGTTTGCAAATGTGAGAATGACTAGATCATCCAGGCAAAGGGGAAGCACATTTGCTACAAGTGTAACACAAGCTGCAAATGAAAGGTCACCTGAAATTAATAAAAGTGCTTCTTGTCACACTAGCAATGCCTTCCAGAAACGATGCATATACTGTGAAAAACTGCATACACTGGCAGAATGTCAAAAGGTCAGAAACCAGCCTTACAAAGAAAGACTAGAGTTCCTTAAAGCAAAGGGTCTGTGCTTTGCATGTCTGACACAAGGTCATCTGAGTAAGGACTGTAAGAAAAGATCATTGTGTGAGTACTGCTCTAAGAGACATCCAAGTATGCTTCATTGGACAAGGGAGGAGGACAGTAAGGCAGACGATTGCATCCAGAGAAATGTCTCAGACATTCCCACAACAAGTGATGAAACACACAGTTCAGGCAGAATTTGTGGAGCCACAGGGGCCGGAAAAGGCATTCATGTGTTATCGATCGTTCCTGTGTCGGTTAAGTTAAAGAAAGCCAATAAGTTGATTGAGACTTATGCATTCATGGACAATGGGAGCCAAGCCACGTTT
>NW_005187569.1:166084-173809 GCF_000239375.1 Pundamilia nyererei
TCATTTGTAAGTGCAATATATGACCCATTGGGCTTTTTGTCTCCTGTCATTCTGACAGCAAAAATCATCCTGCGAGAGCTATGTGGCAGGAAGATCTCATGGGATGAGGAAATCCCAGCTGAACTGGCTCAAAGGTCACAAGTTTGGCATTCAGAGCTTTCAAAACTTCATGGCTTTACCGTCAACAGGTGTTTGAAACCTGCTGGATTTGGAGTGGTCATATCTACACAATTGCACCACTTCGCTGATGCCAGTGAGAGAGGTTATGGAGGCATTACTTACCTCCGTATCACAAACCAGAAAAGAGAAACTCACTGCTCATTCATTATTGGCAAGTCCAGAGTGTCTCCTCTGAAGCAGATAACAATTCCACGTCTGGAGTTGACAGCAGCTGCAGTTGCTGTAAAAATGGACAAGCTCATGAGAAAGGAGCTGCAAATGCCACAAGAAGAATCTGAGTTTTGGTCTGACAGTACCACTGTTTTAAAGTACATTTCCAGCGAGAACATCAGATTTAAGACATTTGTAGCAAATAGAGTGTCACTTATTAGAGACAACACAAAACCAAGTCAGTGGATGTATGTGAACTCTGAATTAAACCCTGCTGACCACGCTTCAAGTGGAATGAACACAGACAGAGAATTGACAAAAGATAAGAAAAACTGGCCAATTCCACCGGACATTAAAGAAACACCAAAAAATAATGTTGAACGTCAAAGAGTGTGGATGTTACAAAATTACATGAAAATTACATGAAAATCCAGTAAACAAAATGATCTCTCACTATTCAGACTGGTACCGTCTAAAAAAGGCAGTTCCCTGGATACTTATGTTCAAGCAGCTGCTTTGCAGGTTAAGTTGCATCGGAAGCTTCTCACGTCACAAGCAAGTGGCTGTGAAAGCAGCAAAAGGAAATCTGAAAAGGTTGCAGGTCAAATGCAGCAGTTCAAAACATGTATTAAGGGATCTTCACTTACTACTGCAGATGTTGCAAAGGGAGAAACTGAGATTGTTAAGTTTTGTGAAAATCAAAGCTTCGCAGAAGAAATTGCAAGTCTTCAAAAAGGTGACAAGCTTAAAAGGAGCAGTCACATTGCGAAGCTGGATCCTTTTGTCCAGGATGGAGTTTTAAGGGTTGGCGGTAGGTTGCATGAGTCTGCATTACCAGCCGATGTTAAGCATCCAGTGATTCTCCCTAAAGGTCATCATGTTTCTACTTTGATTCTGAGACACATTCACCAAGAAACAGGTCATGGAGGAAGGAATTACACATTATCCAGGCTGAGATTCTGGATTCCACAGGCAGATTCAGCAATAAGAAAGATCCTGTCAAAGTGTGTAACATGTAGAAGGACATCTGTGAAACCTGGTGAACAAAGAATGGCAAACTTGCCACAAGATCGCCTGATTCCTGACAAACCTCCATTCACAAAGTGGGCATAGACTATTTTGGACCTTTTGAGGTCAAGCATGGGCGCAGCAGAGTTAAGCAATATGGTGTATTGTTTACATGTCTTGCTGTTAGAGCAATACACATAGAAGTTGCCCACTCACTTGAGACTGATTCTTGCATAAATGCATTCAGGAGGTTTATTGCAAGACGAGGTCAAGTGTCTGTCATGAGATCAGACGATGGCACTAACCCTGTGGGTGCAGAAAAGGAAATGCGTGAAGCAAGCAAGGGATGGAATCATTCAAAAATCTCAGATATGCTCATGGAAAAGGGCATCACCTGGATATTTAACCCCCCAGCAGGGTCACATTTTTGCAGGAATCTGGGAGAGGCAAATTCGCTCAGTTAGGAGAATTCTTAACCAGATCCTAAAGCAGCAACCTCTGGATGATGTATGTTTGCGGACATTGCTATGTGAAGTTGAAGCATTTGTCAACGGCAGGCCAATAACAAGAGCGGCTAATGACCCCAATGATTTAGACGCACTTACACCCAATCATCTACTTCTTCTTAAAGGGCAGCCAGTACTGCCACCTGGATTGTTTCAAAGAGAGGACTTGTATGCAAAAAAAAGGTGGAGACAGGTGCAGTACCTGTCAGACATTTTTTGGAAGCGTTGGAATAAAGAGTATTTGCCGCTTCTACAAGAAAGACAGAAGTGGTTAGTGACTAGGAGAAATCTGAGACCAGGAGATGTTGTTCTCATAGTTGATGACAGTGCACCAAGAAGTTCCTGGTTAATGGGAAAGGTTGAGAGATCAGTTCCAGACTCACATGAACTTGTCAGACGTGTTTGTCAAAACCAAAACTAGCGTTTTGGAGAGGCCTATCGACAAGTTATGTTAATTGCTTGAAATGGAGGCAACAGTTTGAATCTCAGCCTCATGTGTAACAGATTTATGTTCAACACATATGACTTATGTTTCATATAATGTTTCATATAATGTTTGGTTAAGCCAGTTAGATTCTGAGTGTTAATATTAAATGACGCTTTATTGTGTTAATATGTAATTGTTATGCCTTAGCAGTAAGAATTAGGGGCCGAATGTTAGCGCCATTTATAGTTATTACATGTTTTATTTTGAAAAGCCTGAAAAGGATATGATGCTTCTTTTGTGAAAAGTTTGTGAGAAATAAAACAAGCGAATGGCGGAGCGACACGATGGTTTTACCGTCGTTGTTGCACAAACCGACGCGTAAAACAGCCTCTTGTCCATCCAAACTCTTATTTTAGATATAAGAGAAATAGAGAACTCCAAGAAGAAACAAAGATAGCCATTACAATCAGTATTAACAATCATTATGTGATCAGCAGCTCTTCACAGACACTGGGTCAGTTCATCCGCCAGCACATTTAACACACATAAAGCAGCAAGGCAGCAGTTCTCTATAAAATGTTCACAATACTTGATTGCACAACGTCATCAAAGAGCAGATTAGTGGAAGCTGAAGAGGTTCAGTAATTTACACTGACATCACATTAACACAAAAACGGTAAAAATAAAACATCTGAAGATCACATTCACAAATATTTCGATTCAGTTTATTTAAAGTCCCCACACCACATTTTCAGTTTCCAATTTATTTTGCAGTGATTGCCATTCAAACATTCAAAATGACATTCATTTAAAGAAATCTCACGAAAACTCTTTTTTTCAATCAAGAAATTTAAACAACTCTGTAATTTTATTCTTAAGAAATGAGATCAAATTAATGGCTTGGAGTTCTTAAGTCCTGTACAGGACCTACAGGATTCGTGTCCACTTTGCTTCCTGCACAGACTCACTCGAAACCTGAACTTAATGAACATACAATAAAAAAACGTTCATGGGTATTCATGGTTACGGTCTGGACTTTCTCCCTTGTACAATGCTGCCAAAAACAATCATTTACACATGATTTACTGGTGATTTTGAACTTATTGCTTAATACCATTTATCCTAAATAAAGCCCTTGCTAGGCCTGATGTATGTTAGCAATCACCAATCACAAGCACTAAGGCAATGTTAAGACTGCATTAAAGATCAGTTTTAAGAGTGTAATCTGAAATTAGTTCCAGCCTAGAATTCATAGGCTCTGTAAGCCTTTGCGGATAAAAACATTTTGTGTTATAACTTTGTGTTTTAATCAAATGCACAATGACCATCTATCTTAGCACCCGGATAAACTTGTACTGAATTTCTTTTGTTGTCCAAGTAGTATCAAATTCTCTCTTAAAAATGATAGTTAAAAAAAAGAACAACAACATCCATCAGTTGATGCTTTGGGTGAAGTGTTCTCCAGAGTACTGGCCATAGTGCACAATATCCCTCTGGGCTGCAGCCCACGACATGTAGTTGCTGCTGAAGCGGGCAGCCCAGTGGCCCTGAGGATCCACTGTCACTACCCCGCCTAGCCCCCCAAGTCTGGACTGCATGCAGGCCAGGCCCAAGTCACTGGCATCTTCTACCGACCGACCTGACAAAAGAGGAGACACAAGAAACAGCACTTTAACTCTTTTTGTTTTAATTGAACAGTCTGGAGAGAGGCTCATTGTTACAGTTAGCATTTGTGCTAAAGTCAAAACTTGGTTACAGGAAGAAAACAAGAAGAGCTTTACTGGGATAATTGGTATACTGCTACAGTGAAGGGCAAATCAAGGAAAAACAAACAAAAACCTAGGTCCAAACAGCTTCCAGGACCCCAGAAACAGTGCGTGCAAGTCCCATGGGTAAAAAGGTTTAGTCGCGGCTCCTCTGAGGAGTTTTAGTTTTTTTCTGGATGTAAATAAATCAAATATGAGAGCTGAAGCTGTGTGTGGCAAAGTGTTACCAACCTCGCAGCTGGTTCTCAACCCCCTCAGCCACAGTGGCTCAGATTTGTGTGTGTGTGTACATGTTTAGACATCTTTGTGAGGACAGAAAATTGGCATGCTACTATACTTTTAGGGACCAACAGTCACTCACGGGGACAAGATGCCCATCCCCACAAGTCTGAAGGCATTTTTTAAGCTCAAAGTGTGGTTTTAGTGTCTGGGTTACAACTAGGTTATGGTTAGGCATTCATTTTTGATGGTTAGGGTCAGGGTAAGCGCTAGGGAAAGCATTATGTCAATGAGATGTATTTACTAAGATATGAAAACAAGTGTGTGTGTGTGTGTGTGTGTGTGTGTGTGTGTGTTACCTTGCTCCATGTGGAACAGGATGAGTCTGGCCAGTGTAATCTTCATGATGGTCTCACCGTGGCCTGTGGTGGACACTGCTCCTGACTGGTTGTCAGCATACCCTCCAGACCCTGACAAAGACAAAATATTTCAGCCGTCCTGCACAGCTTACTGAGCTGTTCTCTGGATCTTCCTGCAGCTATAAGCAGGTTTGGAAGCTTTATGAAAACACTGGCAACACCCAGAGGCAGCCCTGGGAGAACAGATTTTAGCCGTGTCTTTAATGATAAACTGACAGATGGCTAATGCTGCTGTTGTGTAGTCACAATTCTAATAATTGAACGGCTAATGTTATTATGTGCACCAGCCGAGCATCATAACATTTATGATGACTGTTTAATATTTTGATGTTGTGAAACAGGAGCTTTACTGACCTCCCAAAATGCCTTATAAGGACCAGGGAGGTGTGTTCTGCTGCTAGTGAGAGGCGGGGGATATGAATGTTGTGTGAAGCAGCTAGAGAGGGTGCAGATGGCATTGCTTGTATCAACACTATTGCAGATGTAACATACAGTATATGGCACAACCTTACTTACATTCATTTGAGTCTGATCTCCCCACTGAGTTTGCAGTTTTGGTGCCTTTTGGAACATTTGAATGTAATATTTTGGCTAATATTATGGCCGTTTGTGCAACATTGTCGCAGTTGAAACACTAAATACATTGAGCAAGCCACTTGGGTGACACATGGGTGTCAGACTGAATACATCTGTCTTTTATATACAGTCTATCTACAGTCTATGTATGTTCTTGAAACAGCATTTGGACATTTAATACTGTCAATAAAGAGGCTCTGCTATGAAATGTTGAAGATGTTGTTATTAAAAACATTTTTTGAAGTCTCACCTGCACATGGATGCAGTTACACATTTATTTCACTAGATGGAAGACTAAGGCTTTCCCTTAAATTTGCTTGAACTGAACCACAGCAGGAAGCAACACTGTTGTGATTCAGACTTTTGGTTGTTGTAATCAAATGAATGAAATAAGTTCCAGTTCCTTTTGCAAAGCAGCCCACTGCTTTAAAACTTTGATTCTGCACATTTGTCTCTTTAATCAATGTTCTGCACTAGTTTTGGACATTTTGCCCAAGTTTTGCAGACAGTCTTTTTTTTTTTTTTTTTAAATTCAAGCAATTGTTTCAAAAAAATACTCCTGTCACTCATTTATCGATAGTGACAGATTAGATGGGATTGACGCAACTACCAAAATCAAGTTGCTGCCGTTTACCAAACTAGACTAGGATTTAGCCACTGATATCACAGCATACACCTATGTTTAAATACAATTTAGGTCAGAGGTTTTTTTCCTGCTGCTGTCTAACAAAACATTCTTAGGTAACCTAGAATTGAATCAAATATTAACCATACTCCCATTGTTCACTAAATAACTATTCATTTAAGACTGGCTAAAGGTTAAAAGCTCAGCGAAGACACAAAAACGATTACAACTGCATGTAAATAATTACCAGGCATGCATGAACTGACCTATGATGGGGGTGTCACCCACCCGACCTTCCATCTTGTTCAGCATCCCACCAGTGGAAGTTGCACAGGCTAAGTTGCCCTCTAAGTCAACTGCTACTGCACCAACAGTGCCTGCCTTCCCCCTACAAAAGAGAGCAGAGCAGCAGAACATATCTGAGAGCTCTAGTTCTATTTTGTTCTGTTTTGCTTTTTCCTCTCCGTGTGTCAAATACACTCAGCGGCCACTTCATTAGGTACTCTTGTTTAACTGCTCAACACCAACGTCTGTGCAGTTTTCTACAGACTGGTAAAAGGACTGGAAAAGCTCTGCTTCTCTAAGATGTTTGTTTTTTAAATACCCAATCATTTTGCTGACCTGCTGTTAATTTACCCAATTAGTTGCCAAATATTCCTTTTCAGTCTTTTCTTAAAATTCAAAGTGAGATAACATCTTTCTGGGTTTGTGTAAGTCCTGCAAAGACTCGCTTCCTCCCTTTATCTACACTAAGAGACGTGAGTGAAGGAAGTCAGGGTCCACATTATGCAACACAGTGAGCTTATGGATCAGTGCATGCACGGCAGAGATGTCTATTGATCGGTTACATACTAAAAGGGGTCATTTCATTTCATATTACTTTAAAAAATGAAAATAAATAATGCTAGCAAGCTTAAAACTGTTGTGTCTCACATTTGGCACTCCACAGGGTTGGCATCAGGTGCAAGGTTCTTCCTCCAGCGCATGCGGGAATACTCAGTGATGAGGGACTCCTGGGGGACCTCCTCGATCCCCATGGATCGAGCAAACTGATTAGCACCTTCGGCTGTCAGATACGCGTGACTGGTCTGAAGCAAAGATCAAAGTTCACACTGTAAACAGTTACAGAGCACATTTGAAATGCTGTGCTTCGTCCAGACTATACTAACGGTTTCAGTTCAAGCATATAGAATTTTGTTCTTATCAGAAGAAGGAATCATAGCTACAGCTGTAAACATGATTCCACACAGTTCCTGCAGTTCAGTCAGGAGAAACATGCATACCTTGTCCATAACAAGTCTTGCTAGCTGGATGGGGTTAGCTATGTTGCGTACTGCGGACACTGCTCCGCTTGCCAGTGTTTTGCCATCCATCACGATAGCATCCATCTCCACCTCTCCTTTGATGTTCAGCACTGACCCACAGCCTAAAATATGATTTGAGAAATGATGCAGCTCCAAGAATCTTTAGTGTCCTGCAGTGACATATGGCCTGTTGGTGTCTCTTAGGTGATCAGAGCTACACGCAGCAGGTTTACTCAATAGCTAGACTGTTTGTTTCTTCTCATCCCAACAAATTCTTATTGACTGCTTTACTTTCACAAAAGAAATACCACAACATCAGTGAAATATATAAAATCAAATAAGAAAAATTTGTGTGGTATATTGGTCATATTTTTTTGTGCAGTGTTTTTTTAACCATTTGAATTTGATTCCTTGTGCAACCCAATATTTACAATTTTCTTACACCATCTCACTGTCCAAACAAACAAAAAAGGTAATATATTCATTTCTCTCTGTTCATAGTGTCATTCATTCATATATTTTCACTTACTATATATATATATATA
>NW_005187569.1:174129-177689 GCF_000239375.1 Pundamilia nyererei
TGTTACGACCCGGCTCTGCTAGGCGACAGCGGATGTAACATAAATGAGCCCAGAGACCAGGAGGTTAGATAAAAAGAAAAACATGAGGTTTATTAACACAACTGAAAACCGTTAGTGAAACAGCTCACTAGGCAATAGAGGGATTTTAGACAAACATAACAAACAACTCAAGTAACACTACTAACACCAGTAGAACACTATTCATCTAAACATCTCACGGGAGGCAAAAGCAAAAGCAAAGGCAAGAGGGACTGTTCGATTCAACAAGTCCCTCCACGAATGAAGAATCCACAGCCTTTTATATTCTCAGGTAATTGCAGGCAGCTGTGTCATTGGTCTGTCGTACTCAAGGCTCCTGCAGCAGCCAATGGTGTGAGTGGTCTGACACGCTCTGATCTGCATGAAGTTGGGGCGGGTATAGGTCCGGGCCAGCCAATCCCCCGTGAGTCCTGGAGCACTTTGGCTACGTTCACACTGCAGGTCTTAATGCTCAATTCCGATTTTTTGATCAAATCCGATTTTTTTGTCTGCTCGTTCACACTACAAATAAAATGCGACAGCAAACGCACACACAACGCGCTCTGTTTAGACCCAGAACAAACTATATTGTTTGACTGATGGCCTTAATATAAAGACATCGGACTTCATGCTTCCCAATTTTTGCTTTAAGTTATTTTGTTATTTACATAATAATGTAGATAACCTAATAATGATCCTTATTGCTGTTTTAGAGGAGCGGTGCTTCAAAGGATAGCTGCAGATTTCTGTCAGAACCTGCAGGTTATGCAGTACAAATAAAATGTTAACGTTTCTCCAACGTTGTCTTCCCAGGAGTTTCACCGGATGGCCAGGAAGCGTTCGCGATGTCTTCTCTGGCGCTGATAATTGGCGTCTGTCTTGTGTCAGTGACGTAAAAGACGGATTTAATGCGACTTGACCGTTCACACAGCAGTCGCTTTCTGAGACATTGGATATGTATCGGATTCAGTACCACATACGAAAGTGACCCAGATCGGATTTGAAAATATCGGATTTGTGCCGTTCACACTGTCACACCATGATCGGATATGGGTCGCATAGGGTCAAAAAACTCGGATTTGATGCGCTTTCGCCTGCAGTGTGAACGTAGCCTTTGATTTCCATAGAGGAAGGAGGGGCCACCTGAGGCCAGAGGCCGTAACAGTATAAAAAGGCCAACCTGTCTTTTTACAAAAAATAAGACTTCAGCACTGCTTAACAGATGATAAAAAAAGCACAAATATTCTGGACTTCTGTTAAGAAACAAACAAAGAAATAAACAAAACAAAAAAAAAAAATCCAGAAATTCAGAAACATTATCTCCAACTGGTAAATCATTTGCATGTTTTGGTCAAGAGCTTCTCTTTAACAGCGAGGTTGTCTTCTTGTTTTGTTTTGTTTTTTATGCCAGCATATGCCAGTTCTATGGGAATCCCCCATTTTGGTGCAAAAATAGGATTTTAAGCCTGTCAAACTCAGCTTTCATTGCAGAGTCAACTAAATTGTGTGTGTGTGTGTGTGTGTGTGTTATAACCGCATTAACACGGCAACTCTCCGTTAGCAAGTTAGCTCAGACGCCCCTGTGTGGGGCTGCACTGCGTCAACACGTTAGCTTGTTAATAGGGCTGGGTATCATCACTGATTTCTAGAATGGATTCGATTCCGATTCAAAAGGTCCCATATCGATTCGATCCATTATTCAGTAGGGCTGTTCGATATAACGATATATATCGGATGACAATATAAAAACATCGTTTCATTTTACGCTATCGTTTGTTTCATGGTGTCGCAAAATAAACTGTTTACGGCAATATTTTTTCATCGTTTTGATGGTCCCTGTAGTGGCTATATTAATTCCTTAAAGTTCTCTCCTTCTCTTATATTTAATATAACCACACTACTGACAGAAAAGCGCCTGTTTTTATGCGTTGTCCTTAGCAACAACAACGGTAAAACCATCGCGTGTCCGCTTGTTTATTTTCCACATAAACCTTTCACAATAAAGCTCAAGATCCTGTTGAGACTTTTCAAAATAAACTGAATCACATGAAAGAGTATGCAGAGTATTTTTGGATGAGAAGAAAAAAAAGAGCCGCCAGGTGCTAAAAAATAAACCTTAGACCCAAACGTTAGAACAGGCTTTTCCCTGCAGCACGCCATGTAATAAATACTCACAAAGAAAACGGCGGCCGTTACAACTTATGTCTAAAAACGTATAGTTTCATGCATCGGTTAAAACACTCGACTCCAGGTACATGACGCGCAGCTGGAAACACTTCACGCAAGTCGAGCTGCCCGAGATTCACAGAATTTACAAAACAAATGTTACATTTTTGTGATTTATATCGTTATAGATGTCTTCTATTGGGATATGAGATTTTGGTCATATCGCACAGTCCTAATGCGGTTATGGCGTAAATGTCATTTTAACGAGATTAACGCTGACAGCACCAATTTTGGTGCACTTTAAAATGGATTCTGTCAGGCAGTCACCGGTTTTAATCAGGATCAGAATACTGCTTGAATGGGAAAGTGTTCAGAAGTGTTAAGTGGCTCAACAAACAAAAGCATTCTTCTGAAAATGGTCAGGTACAACAACTAGACTGAAAATGAGTGAAAGAGTATCCTGATGCATGCTCAGTCATCCAGGTAAGTAAATCCCCAAATCCTAACCTTATAAAAACCTTTATAAGATTGGGAAAGCCTGCAGTCAGCTGAGAGTGAAGAAGTCACTGGGATGAGTGACGAAACGTTTCTTCCAGATAAACCTAATCGACCTTTTTTAGAGTGAAAGAGTAGTTTACCCAAAGGTGCAAGGTTTATTGCACGATGTTGAGCAATGTAAAGTGCACATGTAAGCAGAACATACAAAGAGATATATTTTTAAATGTTTCATTGGGAAAAGAAACTCTGGATTCACATTTCAATCACAACAAAACTTTCAATAAAACACTTTTTGAATCACATTGCATGATTTTTAAATAATTTAATTGTAAAGCACTGCTGCACATATGTATTTGAACACCTGGCAATCAGCAAGAATTCTGGCTCTCAAAGACCTGTTACCATACTTTTAAAAAGTCCACATCTACAGACAGCTGTCTTGTGTCAGTGACGTAAAAGATGGATTTAATGCGACCTGACCATTGAAACAGCAGTCGCTTTCTAAAACATCGGATATGTATCGTATTCAGTGCCACATACCAAAGTGACCCAGATGGGATTTGAAAATATCGGATTTGTGCCGTTCACACTGTCACACCGTCTCAAAAGGGGAATATTTATTTGAATATCTATCGTGCATTTTTAAAAAACAATTCACACACTCGAATTGCTGGCTTAATGCTTCCAGGACTTATCTGAAGGCGCACATGGGTCGTGTGACAATGCCCTATTTACTAGGGGTGCAACGATACACAAAATTCATGGTTCGGTTCGGTTCGATACTTTGGTGTCACGGTTCGATATTTTTTCGATACAAAAAAATGTTCGTGCCTTTTTAATTTGTCATTTATTAAAATTATAAATATATATTTTAACTC
>NW_005187569.1:195885-197141 GCF_000239375.1 Pundamilia nyererei
AGATTTTGATTTTCTCACAAACACCAATAGTTTTTATAGCTTTTGGGTTAGTGGAGTTCTTAATTGAATTAAGATACTGTACAAGTTCAAAGGAGAATACATAAAAAGAGGGATGTCTTCCTAAACATTTGGACTTGTGAATATGAAATTTAGCCATTAAAATTAACAAGTTAATCATATATAATAATAATAATAATGGATTGCATTTACATAGCGCTTTTCGGGACCCCTCAAAGCGCTTCCTCAATACCACTATTCATTCACTCTCACATTCATACACTGGTGAAGGCAAGCTACAGTTGTAGCCACAGCTGCCCTGGGGCAGACTGACAGATATCTGTTATCAAAGTTGAATTGTCTTTGGTTTTTGTGTAGACCAAATAAAACATATTTCCAAAACAGTACAAATCCTTTAAATACATTTTCTGAGATAAAAACACATAAACTCTGCCAAAAAAGATGTATAGTAGATTTCTTGGAAGTTTTACAAAAGCTACAGCTTGTATCAATGTCTAAATTGAATTTGCTTTAAAGATAATCTTTAGAAGGATAAATTCTGTGTATTAATTTATAAGAAATATCTTTAATTTTATTGGTAATTAAAAACTGATTCGGGAGTCGCCAAACTTCGTTCCACATAATACCATCTGACAACCGGTTCCAGAAAAAAATTACATATGGTACCGTGGTTATGCTTCTCTGAAATAAAGATCTGATAGATTTATTGTTGTTTTTAGATTGCTTAGAAAAGCAAATCTTGCCAACAAAAGTTTGTATAGGAGATGCCAACGGCCTGTGGAATGAAGTGATATTAGGTTGATTCTTAAACAGCATACAAACCCGTGATGGTATTGAGCCAAATACTTTTGTTTAATCATGACGATTTATAGCTAAATTGAAATGTAAACAAAATTCTTCATAGGAGAAAAGCATACCATTCGAATCAAATAATTGGTTGACTAAAACAATGTTATTCCTAAACCAACTATCTAAGAAGAGAGATTTTCTTTTAAATAAAATATCCTTGTTATTCTAGATATAATAACTGTGTGGACTAAAGTTATGCTTGTAAACAAGAGTCCATGCTAAAAAAGCTTGACGATGAAAAGCAGAGACTTTTATAGGGATTTTATCAATATCTTTTTTTATTTTTTATTCATATTTTGGATGGACAGAAACATTAACAAATATACAACTGGAATAATCATACTGTCAGTTCTCTGTCCGTTTCTTAACAACAACCAACAAATAAGGAC
>NW_005187569.1:199782-230952 GCF_000239375.1 Pundamilia nyererei
ATATCGGTATCGGTATCGGACATAAAAAAGTGGTATCGTGCCATCTCTAATCGCAACCCATGATGGCTTCTCAGTAAAGGAATTATGTATCTTAACTAACAGAGAGGGAGAAAGCATAATGATACCAGACCATCTTGGACAATGCCAACCCACCACTCTCTTTAGCAGCATATAATTTGGACAGATTAAAAGATGGCTTTTTGCCTGCCCACACAAAACCCTCCACACATGCATTATAAAGCTTTAGCAAGTTATGTGGGACTGCTATCGGTAACATGTGAAGAAAGTACTGAAGTTTAGGGGCAATAATCATCTTCACCAAATTAATTCTGCCCAAAAGGGACAGATTTATTTTAACCCAATTCTGCAACAGCGGACGAATGTTTTGAATCACTGGGGAGATGTTTACTTGCATTATGTTGTCTAAACCAGGGGTCAGTTTAATCCCTAAGTAAGTCAAACCCTCGGGCATCCACTTGAAATGCCATGAGCTCCTCATAACTGGCGGACACAATTTAGAAATGGGCATAACTTCTGACTTAGACCAATTTATGGTGTAGCCAGAGATTACAGAAAAGGAATCAATAATTGAGGAAATTGCAGGAATGGCCTGTTCTGGGTTACTTGAGATCAGTAAAATGTCACCTGCATACAAAAAAGTTTTATGTTCTTCTTGACCCATATCCACCCCTCTGATTTTCTTACATTCACGTAATGCAATAGCCAAAGGCTCCAAAAACAGGGCAAAAATGAGAGGTGATAAGGGTGAACCTTGTCTAGTACCCCGACTTAACGAAAAGGAGGGTGACATTATCCCATTGGTAATAACTGTAGCCATTGGATCTGTGTATACCACCTGAATCCACTACCTAAAAAAGGGACCAAAACCGAATCTCTTCAATGTATAAAACAGAAAGGGATACTCAACTTTATCGAAGGCCTTCTCTGCATCTAAGGAGAACGCGACGACAGGGTCTAAATTAGTCCTGCTCTTCCAGAATATGTGCAATAACCTATGTAGATTATCTGCAGAACTTCTGTTTTTCACAAAACCGACCTGATCCCTATGCACCAAATACGGAAGAACTTTCTCAAGCCTAAAAGCTAGTATCTTAGAAAAAATTTTTTCGTCCACATTAATTAATGAAATTGGGCGATAATTCCCACAATACTGTGGGTCTTTCCCACAGTAATAACGTGATCACTGCCGATCGCATACTAAATGGTAATCTCCCTCTTTGAAACGCATCTTGATATACCGACAGTAGTCTTGGAGCTAATTCGTCCACAAACACCTTAAAAAAATCTGATGGAAATCCATCGTTGCCTGGAGATTTGCCCAATCTAAGACTGCCAATTGCCTGCTTAACTTCAATTAGTGTAATCTTACCTTCTAATACAATTCTTTGATCTTCAGACAGGCTGGGAATTTTAATAGAAGAGAAGAAATCTGACAGCCTCTGTTCCTCCACCAATCCATTAGAGGTGTAAAGCTCCTGATAAAATTTAGTAAAAGTATCATTAATTTCTTTTTTACTGGTGGTCAACTTATTATTATTACTAGGAACAAAAATAGATGGTATAAGGTTGCTAGATTTTATCTGCTTAACCCTGTGTGAGATTATATTATTTTATGCCATGTTATACCCCTAATTAAAGATTGTGAATTATTATGTAGTTTTAGTTTGCATTATTCTCCTGAATTAGAAGAAGGTGATAACTATTGCATTTGTTAAACTTTTTTGCATTACATTAGACGGCTGATTTATTGTGAATGAATGATATTGTTTTATGATGCATTATACTGCTGAGTTATAAGAAATACTGTTCGCAGAAAGTCATCGCCTTATTTGTCTGATTAGAAGAGAACAGAACATACTGGAGTTTTCTGCCCCATCTCAGCAGGAGCAGATAAACAGGGAGCCAAGGTCGTAGCTTAGGCGCTGTGTGAGAGAAAGGATGTGAATGTTTAGGCTTTTATGATTAGGTGGGGGCCACTAGAGGCTATAAGAGGTTGAGCAATGCTCGACCATTTTGAGATCTGATGCTGTCTGCGTACGGTGTCCATCTCCCACGCGTGTGATCATTAAAATCATCGTTTGACTCAACCCGGCCGGACCAGTGTTGTTATTGTAGTTTTTCCTCTTGTATCCATCCCCAATATTTGAATCCGTAACACCTGTGTGCCAACATTTTACCTGTTCTCTCCCCTTGTTCAAAATACTTCTGATTTAGACAAAACATTGCATATTCCGCTTTTTTCTCCAGTATACTATTCATCTCAAATTTAAATTTAATTAATTTGTTCCACACTTCCCTCTCTGGGTGCAGCATGTGCTGTTTTCAAGCTCCTTGATATCCTGTTCCAGCTTCACCAGCTTGTCCCTCTCAGCTTTTTTTAATCAAGGAGCCATACTGGATAAGGCGCCCCCTCAATTGTGCAACCAAAACTCCTTTATCATTTCCCTTGTACATTCACATTGACCCTTATTCTTCAATAATGAGTTATTCAAACGCCACCTAGGTGACGGTTTAATATTATCAGTACCAGAAAGAACAAGGTCAATGGGAGCATGATCCGAAACAGCAATATTACCAATAGAGGACCCAATAGTTTGACTTGCCAGAGAACGGGACACCAAGAAGTAGTCTATCCTGGAGTAGGTTGAGTGAGGATGCGAAAAAAAAAAGTAGAATCTCTCTCGAGGCCGCTTACAAATTGCTTAGCCTCTGCTGGGTTGGAAAACTGATGATACTGGTTATCCACTGAAAAAGTCATAACAGCCGGAAAGCGAAGGGAATAGCCAATATTGCACTGTTGCAGCAAGCGACGCACCTCATCAAACTTCCGGCGTTTTTCTTGTACCTCCTGTGCATAATCCTGGAAAAAACGAACTCTCATGCCTTTCCAAATGATCTGCTTCTTTTTTCTGGCAGCCGCCAGTACGGACATCTTGGCTTTATCCGGTAGGAAGCGAACGATGATGTGTCTCGGTCTGGAGTCCGCAGCTGGCTTCGGAGGTGCTGGCCCCACCCGATGGATTCTGTCTATTTCGTAGTAATCTCCCATCTCAATGTCCAGAGCCTCAGACAACAGATTCTAAACTCAATCCTCAAGATTACGGCCTTCGGTTCCTTCTCTTTATCAATATCAAAATTACAGGTAAGGAAAAATTCAATGCCACCTAACTTAAACATGAACACAGGTATAGTATTCCAAATGGAAGTAGGATTAGTAATTAGATTCTTTAACCAATTTATTTTGAATGTGTTATTTAAACTGTTAAAATCTAACACATTAAGTCCTCCATTGACATATGAGTTTATAAGAACTGTTTCTTTAGTGTAGTGTGTCCTATTTTTCCAGATAAAGTTGAAAAGTAATTTATCAACCTCTTTTATGAGTTTATTATCAAGGTGCAATGCAGATGCAGCGTGTGTAAGACGAGAGATACCTTCACGTCTCAGCTGTTGTGAGTGCGCACGCCAAGGGGCGGCGAGACATTTATACAGCCGTATATCGCACATGACTATGAAAGGCGGAAGAGGAAGTAGTTCCTTTGAATGTAGACAATCCGAATGTTATAGTTTCTTTCCACTGTGTTCCTGTTAATGATAAACTACAAATTTACTCTAAATTACTAAAATATCGATATTGTAATGTGAGAATCGATTCTAGAACATAAATGATTGGTATCGGAGGAATCGATATTTCAGGATCGACATCACTACTCCGTAACGAAGGCACCCGGCTCTGCTCTAGTTACAGGGAATATTTGAATATTTAGTTACCGAAATATGGTAACTGAAAAGCGAAGGCAAAGAGGGTCAGTTTGTCTAACAGTGTAACAGCAAACCAGCAAGCTTCATGGTAGCCTATATAAAATTCAACGTCTCTTAAATTCTAATCTGAAAATCATTCTCGGTGCACTCAAACTAATCCTCACTGTTCCGTCACGCTACCGGACACGCGGGTTTTTCACCGCCAACGTATGAAAAACGTGAACGTATGATGACATGAAAGTAAGCATAAAAACATATGCTGACTTACCACGCAGCACACAGATCCAAACACACACGCGTCTGCGCCTTAAAGTATCAAGTTCAGAAGAAGCAGGAGTACTTCCGGTATACGAAATTGACGCTTTCAAAATAATAAAAAATGACTCCTTAGAGATGTGGAGACCTGATTTCAAAACAAAAGCCAACTTTGTTTGAATTCAGCTTCAACATTAACACATTCAGTCCATAATAACAAATATTAGTTAGTGTTGTTTTCACACTTTAATGCTGGATCCACAGGATACACCCAGTACTCTAGTAGTACCTTAGCCAATATCAAGGCAGTCCTTTTTTGGATTTCAAAGTAAAAGCCCTCTGAACTTTCCTTTCTGAGCTACTCTTTCGAGAATTTCAGAATGCTGTAAAAAAGGAAAATTCTAATTTCACTCTAAAACAACAGTATACACCCTCACAGGGCTACCATGTCCGTGTCAAGTAAGTCTGGTTGTGCATTTCAAAGTAAGAGCCCTTTGAATTTGCCTGTATATGCACAACTTCTCAAATGAATTGAGGACACTGTTAAAAGGTTAATTGCTGTTTCCACAGGTTAATTGCAGTATATGTTGACACTATAGACCCTCCCGGTGGCATTTCAGAGTAAAACCCCTTTGAATTTTCTTGGATATGAGCTTTTTTTAAAAAAAATTAAGTAAGGGTGCTGTTAAAAGAAAAATTACTGTTTCTACAATACGTTGAGTTCATGTCAACCATACAAGTCCTTATAGTGGTACCATGTCAATATGAAGTCAGTCTGATTTTGCATTTCAGAGTAAATGCTCTTTGACTTTGTTTGTGTGACCTTACTTTTCAGTGACTTCAGAATGCTGTTAAAAGGAAAATCCCTGTTCTTATGGAATAATTCCACTTTAAATCCATAACATACTGCCTCAAAGCTGCACACTGTCAAAATCAAGTCTTTCTGGTCTTGGATTTAAAAATAATTCCCTTTGTAAATGTTTTTATATGCAGTTTGGTTTCTTTATTCAGAATGATATTACTATGAATTATAAGATACTAGCAATTTCAACTTGATTTTACTTCACCTTTTATGATTTGATTCAGTCATAATTAAATGATTCTGATTTTGTATTTCAAAATGAAAACCTTCTGATATATTTAATATCAAAAGCACTCAGGTCATGTGACAGGGAAGAACTGATGAGTATCAAACATATTTAAGGGTAAAGGTACTGAAATTTAACAACTGATACAACAGAAGACTGGAGCTCAATTGGCAGTTAAAAAGCATGAAGGATGTGTGGAAAGGAATGAAGATAATTACTGTGACTAAGGTGAGAGGCAGTCAGTCAGCAGCCTGAAAAGAGCAAATGAGGTGAACAATTTTTTCATCTGGTTCAGTTTGTAACTCTACTGGCTCTTCCACCCCACACTCTGGCCTCCAAACATCACTAATGTCTTTGATTATTCCCTGAGTAAACTTTGTGGCTTTAAACCTGCAAGGAAGGCTACAGGTTATGGTGGTATCAACCACAGGGCTCTGCTGACTCACCTACAGTTTCTTGCAAAAGTACTGGGCCCCTTGAACTTTTCCACATTTTGTCACAAGATCTGAAAACTGCTGTTCGCAAACGCTGTCCATCTAATCTGACTGAGCTGGAGCTGTTTTGCAAAGAAGAATGGGCAAAGATTTCAGTCTCTAGATGTGCAAAGCTGGTAGAGACAGACCCTAAAACACTGGCAGCTGTAATTGCAGCAAAAGGTGTTTCTACAAAGTATTGACTCAGGGGGCTGAATAATTACGCACACCCCACTTTTCAGTTATTTATTTGTAAAAAAATTTTGGAATCATGTATGATTTTCGTTCCATTCTCACGTGTGCACCACTTTGTGTTGGTCTTTCACGTGGAATTCCAAAAAAGTGATTCATGTTTGTGGCTGTAATGTGACAAAATGTGGAAAAGTTCAAGGGGGCCAAATACTTTTGCAAGCAACTGTAGTTGTCTGTCATCTTGAGTAACATTTACAACCTGTTTCTGAAGCAGGAGAAGACACTGCTGTTATGGAACATATTTTGTCTGGTTCCTGTATTGATGAAGTCAACACCATCAGTGTTTAAGAGCTATCAACCAACTGCCATCATGTGTGATAAAGGACGATAAAGGACAGGATGAGAGCATGGTGTCTATCTGGGTGTCCATGCTGAAAACTGGATGAACTGGAAGACCAACACAGTAACAATATACAAAAATAGGAAAATGATTTTCATTGCTATAGTATGTTGTGTTTAAATTATTGCATTATCCATGCTGAAGTTGGGCTTATACTTTGAAATTAAATATCAGATTGACTTGACATTGACATAATACCCCTGTGAGGGTGTTAACTTTTCTATGGATTGCAATCAGCCTGTGGAAACAGGAATTTTCTTTTTTACAGAATTCTGAAGTTGTTGAAAGACTAACTCAAAAAGGAAAATTCAAAGGGCTTTTACTTTAAAGTCCAAAAGATGACGGCCTAGATATTGATAAGGTACTATTAGAGGGTGTGTCCTGTGGATCTTCCACTCAGTGAGGGTCCAGCCCTCAGTGTAACCGTACTACATTAAACTCAGAGTTTTATGTGAGACAGGTGTGGCTGGATGAACTGTACAGTTAGTCTCCAACAATAATTTACAAAAACATTATTTGACAGTCACTTTAGGCTAAGGCGGGCATGTTTTTGGTGTCTCGTGTGTCAGCGTGCTACTGGCTCTCAACTAACAGCAACAGGCCACCAGTGTGCTGACCGTGGTGCTGAAACAGAAACTGAGTTTACAGTGAGGTCTGAGCTCCTGAGGTTTACAAAGCAACATGCAGAGGTCTTTGAGAGGAACTTAATGAGGAACTTATGGAACTTTGTTTATTTCGGAATAAAAATATGCTTAATAATAAAGCGAAATATATTCTTTTTTTTCTTGCCAAATCTGCATTTCTGGCTAAAAATAGACAAGATGTGTTTCTATATTTAGATCACTGTAACACACTATCTTGTCTCACACAGTTTGTGGGATCTACAGTCCCCATTTGTGGTTTATCTCCCGTATATGAATAGGACAGTTTCGGCAGACCACACATTCTGTAATTAGAGGGTTGCATACTGACATACTGTAAATGTCACCTTATAAGCGTACATATGTGGTAAACCTCACCCTCCCTTCTGAGTGTTTTTCAGCATGGGGAAGTACTGTGTGTAGTGGGAGTAAGGGTTGCTAGAAGGGTAGACAAGGAGGAAAGAAAGGAGAGAGAGAGAGGAAGGAAGGAGGGAGAAAAAAGAGAGATTCGCGTCATCCTAACACGCAATCATTGGTGGGAGAGGAGGAGGAGAGTCCCTGCACTCTTACTGCAAAGGGTTTCCTGCAGTGCTAGAAAAGGGTTCTTTAGCCCTGCATTCATTCATTTAAATCCAGCCTGTGTGTTTTAGATTTCTCCCTTTATATAAGAATTTTGATTCATAATCTTTCTGTCACTGTATTTTTTCTTTTCTGTTCTGTATGAGAAAGCCTGGAAATAACAATGGAAGAAACAGCATCGCTTAGATTTGGAGCCATGGAAGGTGTAAATAGCTCTCATTGTTTACTTGAAGATCCAAACATGATTAACATGCTACTGTAAAGCAGTTATTATATCATAAACATCGTTTAAAAAAACATATTTCTGCCTGCATGCATTGTAATACAATTGTATCTTTGCTGAAGTCCCTTGGTGTAAGCTGTAAGCGGGCAACTCATTTGGTGGGAAAGAAGTCTGGTTGTATGGGGGTCCACAGGAAAATAGCTGTGTTCTGGATCCTCAGTTTTTTGACCCTCAGTTAAAGCTCCTTAATGAAATATAAAATGTATCCTAATTAAGTCTAAATGTGGTTTAAACTCTTGAAACAGACAACAAGAATAAATTAAGAGCTACATATAATTTTATAGTAATATGTAATAATAGTGTAATAAGCGTAAGATAGCCCCAACCTCGACTCACTTTTTTAGATAGTTTCCTTCAAAATATCCCGAAGCTACCTTGTTTTTTCTCCCACATTTTAATTATGATTATGAACCGGTATGTAGTGAAAAATACACCAGGACTTTTTGTTTTAAAACACAACGCTACGAATAAAAGGATTCGTGTTTGGATGCAGTCACGCGGCGTTAAACCCGCACAGTGGACCCTTAAAGGAACCCGTTATTTCCCGTGTGTGCTATAGACAGCCGTGAGCGCGCATCTTAACGGTGAGTGGAGCCCCCATTCTCAAATGAGGGCTGCGCACTCCCGCCGTAAGAGGAGTGAACGCGCTCGAGGGGCTGCGGTCCCATTGACTGTTTCGTCTCCCTGACAGCAGCATCAGCGGCGGCGCTGGAAAACAAGAAGTCGCCGCCTCGCCCCGCAGCCAAACAGCCGGCCCCGGCTCACCGAGCGAAGACCTGAGCCGCCTTTGGGGGACCCCCACCCCCCCCCGCCCCCCCCTCCTCCTCCACCTCCTCCTCCTCTCTGCCCGGCCTGAAGGAAGGAAAAGAGGTCCTCCTCCCGCGAGTCATCATCCCGAGCGAGCGAGCGAGCGACCGCCGGAGACATGGGCTCCCCGTGAAACGGAGGCGGTGGAGGGGAGAGGCGGGCGGGCGGGCGGTGGGAGGGGGGAGAAGACAGCGGAGCAGCAAGAGGGAGAAGGAGCGGCTAAAACCGGGAACCAAAGCGCCACATCCACCGCTACCACCACCACCACCTCTACTACTACTACTACTACTACCGCAGCTAGCGCCGAGCCCGCTGCCGCTGCCGCCGCCGCCCTGGGTGCCCCCCGCCACCGTCATGGGAACACCGCATCAGATGCTCCAACCGCCGCTTTGTCCGTGGGCCATGTCGTGATCCGTGGGCTCCGCCAGCGGGTTTTCTATCCGTGATCCCGACCGAGGCTAGGAGGGAAGAGGAGGAGGAAGAGGAGGAGGTGGGAGAGAGGGAAGAGGAAGGGGGCAAGGTGGTGGTGGTGGTGGCGGCGGCGGCGGGGAAGATGTTTGCCTCGGTGGGCCCTCGGGGCGGCCCGCGCCCACCCGTCGCCCCGGCCATCCCGGAGCCGGACCTCAGTCACCTGACGGAGGACGAGAGGAAGATCATCATGGCTGTGCTGGCTCGGCAGCGGGAGGAAGAGGCGAAAGAGGAGGCCATGTTAAAGTAAGAGAGGGAAAGCAAAAAGATAGTGTGTGTGTGTGTGTGTGTGTGTGTGTGTGTGTGTGTGTGTGTGTGTGAGAGAGAAAGAGAGAGAGAGAGAGAGAGGAAGACTAGACCTGGGCAGTTTCCATTCTGAAGTCCATGAAAGTCTGCTCTGTATGGACACAATGTGACAGCTGCAGGACCGTGCTGCAGGACTCCACTGTATGTGATCATGTATGCATGTGTGTATGTGTGTCCCTCCACACACTCACTCACAGGCCCACGTAGCCTGCAGCTCTGTGCCGGAGGAACCTCATAGGCTTTAGTCCATGCATGTCCAGTTCACAGATTTGGAACGCTCCTGTGGGCAGGCCCGCTGGATGTGAGGGCTCAGGTGTAACTTGTTAGGGGAGGGAAGAAGAAGAAGGGAAGGGGTGTGTCACCCAGCAGCAGCAGCAGCATCCTCCCAGATGAATCATACACATTTCTCTTCTGCACTTCTTTCCTTGAGATTGTCATCATCACCCAACGCCACTGCCCGAGTCAGGTGGAAAGTATTTGTACTTCCCCTGAAATATTTCAGCAGGAAATTGCAGGAGGCTCAGTGAAGCCTGGCGCTGAGAATAGTAAAGCCCTCCCTGTTGGCTTTTATCTGTGCAGCATCCATCTCAACAGCTGCTGTTCTCAGCTCTGGGGTGCGGTTGAGCCTTTCCCAGCCTTATGCACTGTATGTAGGCCAGTGCTCTTGCAGCAGACATCACACAGGCTGTTAAAGAAACAGTGGGCCTCTAGCAGGGAAGGAAAAGGTGCCTGTGTCATGTTATTTTGAATCAAGAGTGACTTACATCGCTGTGTGTATCCTACCTCTTCTCTCCCACATTAAATGGAGAAAAGTCTGCTCCAGTTTGTTGCAGCAATCGGCGCAGGAACGAACCTATATGTTCACCCCCCCTCCACCATCCCCCACACTCCTTACCCCCCACCCCCAGGACCAGAAAATGCATCAAGTTTAAGCGACGCCTTTCTCATGTTTTCTGCACGTTATGCACGGGAGCCGCACGCATGCATGTACAAAGAAAGGCAGAACGACCCACCTAAGAGAGGCGCTCCTCAAGCTTTACGTCCCTGTTCTATTTTAAGCCCTCTGTGCAGAACGATGGCCCAGCACTGGAACGGAAGATCGATTCATTGCTTCTAAAGAAGGAAATGTCCAGTATATAGCTGCGGCCCTAAGTGGTTATGCATCATTTTCAGTGATGTATTAAAGAGCTGTGGATTCACTCATGTCATAGTGAGGAAGCTGCGGATAAGGCTGTCAGCACACACATGTCCAAGCCTATATAGGCTTCAGCACTGTTTCCTCTCACCAGTGTTTGGATTGAGTTAGCAAAGCAGTGTGTGTGTGTGTGTGTGTGTGTGTGTGTGTGTGTTTGTGTGTGTATGTTCGTACGAATGGGTCTGCACTGAAAAGCTGCACTGGTTGGTTGACTAATACATGCGTGCTAAGTGTACCAGGAGTAGGGAAGTGTGGGCTGTAATGAACAGAGGCAGAGAATACGCTCCACTTACGAGCTGTTTAAGATATACTCACATCAGTTTACTTTCTATTAATGCGCATATGTTCACAGTGCATGCGTGCAAACCTCACTTTAAAGCCACAGCAATAATGGGCATGATTTGTATTCTGCTTTCAATGATCTGAGGTAGAAAAATGGAAATCGAAAGCAATAATAATTTCAATAATCGATGAGTGGTGTCTCTGGCCACACTCTGGTTTAAATTCAATATAAAGGCATGTCATAATAGTACAAATGTGTGCATTTTATCCAGTGTTAAGCAGAAACTCCATGGCCATTACCCATTAAAACGGGGTTGCTGGTGACCCGTCTAGGTGTAGAGTTATTGTTGGCTTCAAAGTCTCATACTTCTATTTTGGTATTACAGTTTTTCTTCTAGAAGCTTTTTCATTTCACTGTTCCATCCATCCATTTTCTCAAACATTGTCCAATTCAGAGTTGCCAGTTCTAGCTGTGATTGGGCAAGACCTGGGGTACACTCCTGACAAGTCACCAGACTATGGGAGGACTTTGGCTGCTCCAAACAGAAAAAAATATCAACTTAACTCAAATCCTAGAACCATTGCCTGATGGGTGTACAATGTTGAAGTACTGTATGATAAAGGTTCCTCACATTGATAACTTATTTTTCTATTTTTATAGAGGGTTCCATGTGTTACTTGTCTCACCTTGAAGACAAAACACAGAGGAAATACCAGAAGCTCAAATAGATAAAGAATCTTTTGTACTATACATATGTGATATGTGCTCAAATTTGACTGCTGACCTGGTTAGAGTTAGTTAGACAAGCACCTCTTATGGAATTTCTGCTTGTCTGGCATATGTACGCCTTTAACAGAGGAACCGTGCATATATGAGAGTTTATTTGAACTGTAACACCTTCTAGAAACACATCTTCTAGCTTCTGAAGATGTGCTTGTTTAGCCTGTGCCTAAGATACAGCTTAGTAGTTCTAACCGTCATGTAGGCTATGAGGATGCTGAACTTTGCCTTTTGTATGATTGACAAATAAGTTGTAGTTTCATATAATATTGAATCTATTACTGTACCAAATATTAGGCTGTGATTTTACGCTAACACAGTGAAATCTTTAACATGAAATATTCAGCCTTGATGCTTGCTATGATGGATTACACAACCCAAGGATGTTTCGCTATGAGTTTTGTACCACGTACAAAGTAAAACAGTACTTTTTTTTACCCCCTTTTTTGAAAGAATTGTCATATTATACATCGGGGTAACCCAAGGTTCTCGAAACTACCTTTACTGTCAGTGTATAAGCACTTAAACTGTCAGTAGAAGAGATATCTCGATTCCTGATGTGCCAAAAATGTCTCATAATGAACGAGCAGGGTACCCACGGTATTGACAATAAAAAGAAACGTCTTCTGTTTTAGACAGCGTGGGTGTTGGCGGGGAATTCTCTCTTGAGTTCCCTCTATGATCAGACTGATCAGAGCCTGCTGTTCATGTTTATGGATGAGATGGTTTTGAATCACACTGTGGATGTGTCAGTGGACATACTGAAAGCATGTCAGTGTTGTCTAAGGCCCGTCATCGATGCCTAGCGGTATCCCGATTGTTCCCAAGATAAAAAGTGTTGATTCGAACCTGTTTCAAGCAGATTTCTGCTAAAACTGAACAAGTAAAATTGAAAAAATAAAATTGAATAAGGGACAGCACGGTGGCACCGTGGTTAGCACTATTGCCGCACAGCAAGAAGGTCCTGAGTTCAGTTCCGCCATCAGGCCGGGGTCTTTCTGTGTGGAGTTTGCATGTTCTCCCCATGTTTGCGTGCGTTCCCTCCAGGTACTCCGGCTTCCTCCCACAGTCCAAAGACATGCAGTTTGTGGGGATAGGTTAATTGGTTAATCCAAATTGCCCATAGGTGTGAGTGTGAACGCGAATGGTTTTCTGCGACAGACTGGCGACCTGTCCAGGGTATACCCCGCCTCTCGTCCTATGACAGCTGGGATAGGCTCCAGAAAAGGATAAGTGGAAGCGGATGGATGAAAATTGAATAAGGACTGAGAAAACAATGCCAGGACACAAAGTTTTATGTAGATATTTATGTAGATAACAAGATAATTATTGACATTACAAGCTAGCATGTAATGTACCAAAATGAACCAATATGTAACTGAATTCTGGACTAATTGTTATGCTTAGATGTTTCAGCTTATAGGAGAGAAACATTAAGACAGGTCTGCCATGCTTTGTCAGACAGTAGGATTCAGGGCAGATGCCTTGTAGAAGTTATAAAGGGATAGACGTGAACTTAACCCTAGCCTTTACCCCAAGGCTGTCACTGGTGACTTGTTCAATGTTAGAAGGACGAAGCACATAAATCAAACAAAATCATAGCAAAACGCTGGACTAACTGCACTTTTCTAACTTTGTGTTTTTCAGAGAAGAAAAGCCTATCCAAGCCAGAACAGTGAACCTGGTTGGACAGAAGAAACCCCCGCAGCAAAACGACGTCCGGTGAGTGCCAACAGCTACTCTTTAACCACCAGGTCAATACCACCCCATCGATGCGGAACTGGCCCTAAGTTGCTAAAAATGCGAGCTAATATTTGCTTTTGCGTCACTTTAGCATCAAGTCGCCTTTCTGGCCTCAATCTCCAATCGAGACGGTGTTTCTCATGTTTGTTGTGAAATTCAGTTTTACACCTCAGATGAATCAGCGGTATTAAAGATAAACACGCACGATGGTGATTATTTTTTGCAAGTGTGACTCAAGCCATTATTATGCAATTTGCATAATACCTTAAGTGGAACAGAAATACACGGCACGTCATTTAGACGTTTAGATTTATTTTTTATATTTATTTTAGCATTCTGTGTCTCTAAGACACACACAAACAGACCAATTGCTGTCTGTCATCTGTCAGGCGGCAACCTACAGAGCTTCCGCTGTAAAGAAGGACATGGTTGGTCTGATGAGTCCAGTCCAGAGCCTGAGTCATTAGAGACTAGCTGATGTTATCTTCCTCCTCCGTAGAGTGGCTGGCTAAAGGCTGGATTCAGATGCTCTGTGTGTCTCACAATTTGCTCGTCTCTTCTGCCAAAACTGCTCGTCTGGAGGAATGACTTCTATCATGCGGTTGTGTGACTTTCGCGTCATCTTCCTCTCACATGTTCGAACAGATTTATGCAACATGAGGCATCATTTTCCTTTAGAAAAAACCCACCTAAGATCCTTAAATCCAAGATTCAAAAGCAAATGGGATTTATGTTTCGTTTTCTTGCCTTCTAAAATCAGATGCAATGTAACAATTTTTTTGATTTTGATGCAGATTTCTGAATTTATACAATCTTTGGCATTTCAAACTTAGTGATGGCAGAAAAAAACTTCCGGTTTCATTAGAAAAACCTGAAGATTGTCAGGGAGAGTATAGTGATTTGATTTCGTCCATATCTTAAATGCTTAGTAATCCTCTTGTTGTTTTAGCTGATATAATCTCTGCTGTCTAGTAACCTATAAGTGTTCAGTCTTTTTTATGGACTTGTCAGCTAGCTGTGATCCCTGTACTCTTCTGTTGAGCTGTGACGTTGAGGTCACAAAGCGCTGGGGGTTATGGGAAATGATGCCTCCTAAAGACTGCTAAAAAGCTGAATTAGCAGCAATGTCTCACCTGAAAGGCTTTATCGTTTCCTTTAGAATGAATGGAAATGTCAGTGGAGTATCTAAACTAGGTTTTGTTCTAGTCATGTTTACTCACTAGCTTTGTTGGTGGAAGCTGGTGCTGTACACAAACTTTTAGGATGGATGCATGCTTCTGAAGCCACATAAAACAGTTTTAGGTAGAGATGAAGAATGAAAAGAAGAAACTGTTATGCTCACCTACTATGTAGCATAGAGAAGGTAAGCACTGTCCCTTAGCTAGCATAATGCAGCTTTCTACCTGGAAAACATTCTCCCTATATACAGTCAAGCTAACTGTCTGTTAGCTGTTTGGTGGCTGCTTGCTAAGTGAAAATAAGGTCTCTTCCAGTTAGTTATTTTTTTCTTTTAACTCTGTTTTATATTTCATTCACTGTAAAAGAGGATACAGCAATCTAATAATACCTTCTTCTATAATAATCAGTCTCTCTTCTCTGTCAAAGGTTAGCATGATCATATATTGCACTAAAGCTAAACTTCAAACCAAAGATCTTTATCACACTTGCACTTTAATTTAGTATTCATAATTATTATAGTAATATATTATTAGTATTCAATCACTTGTAACTACGAATCACTATATTTTTGTTAGCTTAGATTTATAGTTTGGCTCATACTAGATTTATTGGGCTGATGTCTAGACCCATTTTTTGGGAATTAAGATTTCTGATTAAGATACATATCTATAGAGATCAGCCTGTATTCTTTACATAATACACCATATGGACAACAGCTTGGGAAACCTACACATTAGTCCTGCAGGAGCCATGGAAACCCATGCCACGAGGCTTCTGGTGCACAGTTTTTATGCTAACCTTAACACAGGAGGTTTGTACCTGTGCAGGTATAGGAGCTGATCGCTGGTTTCCTTTATGCACTGTGGGCCTTAGCACTCAGTGACCCGCTCTGTGATGTTACGTTAGTTCATGGCTGAGTGGTTGTGGTTCTAAAATGTTTTCACTTTGTAAAAATACCACTTACATCAAGGAAACATCATGGGATCATGGACTCTCTATTATGGGGAAAGAAATTTCACAAACTGACTTGTTGCAGGAATGGTATTCTATTACAGTACCATGCTCGAATACAGTTTTTTAGATGTTGTCCAATACTTTTGTCTATCTTTTACGTATGCAGTTTCAGCATAGTGTACATATAAAAGAAAAAAACACTTGAACTAGACTGAAAGAATCCAGTGTCATGTTACTGTGTGGGACATTTTGCTGACATGGTTTGGGTCCATTTGTCCCCTTAGAGGAGGGATGTCAAACTCATTTTACATTGTGGGCCACGTACAGCCCACTTTGATCTCTAGTGGGCTGGATCAGTGAAACTCCCCCTTTCGATAAGTGTAAAGAAGTATAACTACACACTTAATCATAATGTATACTTTATTGATCCCCATTGGGAAATTCCTCTCTGCATTTAGCCCGAGGAGCAGTGTGTATGGATGGTACCTTGCTTAGCTGTAATCAAACCCCCGACCTTTTGATCATGGGGCCACCACTATACCTACTGAGCTATCCCTGACCCGATACCTGAGACATCTTAATATTATTATACAGAAAAAGTTCTAGTAGTTCATTGGCCAGAATAACCTATTATTATTATTAAATAGAAACATTTTGTTAATTCACTAAAAATTCATTTTTTCTATGTGGCCCCATTGTAAAAAACTGAAATTTCTATAGTAGATAGTGAAAAACAGGAACTTTCCTGTCATTTCAGTGTTAAGCTATTACTTATTTACTTTTGTGTCATACAAATGGTCATGGGGAAGGTCTTTATTAGTAGCAAAAGCTGTTCCACCTTTAAAAATACAGTTAAAAGTCCAAAACGTATGCCCTCTTTCAAAATCTAATCTAGTGGGCCAGATTTGGGGTCTTTGCCGGGCTGATTTTGGCCCCCGGGCCCTATGTTTGATACCCCAGCTTTAGGGGAAAAAGCCACTGCAAATCAAAATAACGTTTTTTGGGGTGATCACCGTTATCCTATGACAACAAGACATTTTTATCCCAATGGAGTGGTCTCCTAGAATAACACTACACCCATTTTTTAGGTATATGGGTCACTGAATGGTTTGATTAGTGTCAAAATCATCAGATCTCAATCCAGTGTATAATGATTGGAGATTTTAGATAGACATGTCAAAAGATATGTAAGCTGTCTTCCTGTTCTATAGATATATAACCAGAATACAATTTGAGCCCATTAAGACAGTTGAGTCGAGTCTCCTTGAGTCACACTCATTGGCCAAGGCTCATTCAGACTCGATTCAATATACTGTAAGTTTACTCACCCAGCGTTATCTCAGGATGGTGGTGCATTAGATGAGACCTCTTACTCATAGCATTCCCACAGTATTTTGATTTATTTAATAAAATATCAATATTTGGTGTCCCTGTATTGCTGCAGAAATTATTGTGAGATATACAGTACCGATTGTTTCTTCCACCCCTTGTGTCAGGTTTTAATTAACGGACTCAGGCGCAGACCGGGACTCTTTACAGGGTTTACAAATTTATTTACACAATGACACCAGGTGATGCTATTTACAACGTGCTGGAGGGAGGGGAGGGGGGTCCAGGGTTCCGGGGTATGTGAGGGGAAAGACGGGAAGCTGACGCCCTCCAAAGGCTCTCTGTCTCTTCACTCCCCACACTGGGTAAACACAATCCACTCACTCGTCCACGGGATGACAGGCAGGCAGGGAAAGGTCCGGGAAAGATCTGTACACAGAAATTTCAGTTAGAGGCGAACAGACGGAACGATCTCACAGATTCAGATTCACAAACTACTGAGCGACTGACGCTGATAGCTCAACGATCCAGCGACGAGTGGCACAGTGCTGCTGTCTTAAATCGGCCTTGTGATCATCCCGATAGGCAGCAGGTGCGTGGGCCAGGGGCGGGAGCCCAAAATGAGCACCGCCCCGGCAGGTGAGAGAGAGAGAGAGAGAGAGAGGGAGAGAGAAAAAACACATGTTGCCTAATACAGGATCAGCTGGTGAGGCACAGGGACCATGACACCTTGTCAGTACTTTTCAATAGAAATGATATATCGTCAGGCTGAGCTTTCATCTATAGGGTGAAGGTCCTTTTGTTCAGTATATCATTAAATGTTTTCATGGCATACCTACAAACAGTGCTTATCAGTAAAGTTACTTCTTCCTGCCGTCTTTATTCCAACTTTGGAATAAAGTACTGCAAATTATTTTGTCGTAGTATTTTGTTGGTTTCTTAAGGAAGTGAAAGTCAAAACTCAACATTAACCAGTAGAATAATGTTCAGCTTTTTAATAGGCATCCTTTAGTTAAAACAGTACAAAGTTATGAAAAACTGGACACAATCTATTATTAAAAAAGTCAATTATGAGTTTGATCCAGGATTGTATGAAGGAACGTCTGTTTTCTGAGCTTGTGCAGTCGTTTGTTGGCGAATATGATAATAAGGCAATCCAAGTACGCCAGAACCTTGAACCTTGATCATAATACTCGCATCAATCAATTATCTAGGAAACTCCAATGGTTCTGTATTGACTAATGTTGCAAAAATGAAACTTTCATGTGTAGATTTATTGTGTGAAATATACTTTGGGCTTTAGCGTTGCCAGCAAAGCCTATTTACTTCTACATACTTGTAAATTGAACACTCCAGTTCATTAGCAAGCTTTCCAGCAAACATCCTACTGAGAGTGCAGGTGGTTAGAGGTTAGCTTTCTCCGAAATAACCCTTCCCATCTCATCTCCAATTAGTGGGAATTGGATGCTTGATGGGTTGGTCAGAAACAATTCTTTATAATGGAACTGCTCAGTGATCATCTTTCCACCGCTGCGTGTGTGTCTGTGTGTGTGTGTTTTAAAGTCTGCTTATTTGATCAACAGTCGTTAATACAGACCTGAATTGCCAGTGCTGCTTTAAAAACACTCTTTGATGTCATACAAGGACCCCCGTCTTCGTTGGCTTATTTGTGGACTGAAAACCGGGTTTCCATGCATTCCTGTTTGCAGTGACGTTTGCAGCCAGAAATTGTTTTTTTTTGCCACACAATGATCAAAGGATAAAGCTTGTTTATGTGCTATTTGCACTGTATGTGTGTTGGAGTGTGTGTGAGTGTGTCGCTGGATCAGAAAGTGAGGTGGGATTACAGAGTAAGTCAGCTGGAGCACATCTGCTTTTCTGAGGAATCCCACAATATGACCCTCATTTTTAACATTATACAATCTGCGCTTATCTGGTTAGTGTTCCCAACGCAATTCCTGTGAACACCAGACGTTACAGTCACTTTTCCTTCAGCCTTTCATGGGGCACTGAACTGGGACAGAGACAATATCATGTCTGTAAAGCAACCACTGGAATAACTGCTGAGCTACTATAAGCATACATGTAATTTCTGAGATTTGGTTAAATTTAAATAAAAATGCATTGGGCAGACACCACCTAGCAGCGTCTGGGCTACAAAAATGAACAAAATGTGAAAATGTCAAAAACCTCACTTCCTAGATTGGCCACTTGAGGCACCTTAGAGTTAAAATACCAACAAAAACAACAATTACGTTACACCCTGGTATGAGTAAATGATACTTTCATCTTTCATAACAACTTTAGTAACAACCTGGATAGTGGTAAGACTTAAACTCAGAGCTGTGCTTTCATTTACAGGTGTGGTGATGGAGCTGTGGCCAATCACTGTATGTCTCAGCTTTTAATCTTTACTGTGATCGATAATCTCTCCTTAGCTGTAACTGGCTTGTGATAGGATAAAGTTTTTAATTCCTATCCAAACACTAGGCTGCACTTGGGTTGAATTTATAGTAGTAGTATAGCTTAACATTACTTAAAAATTATCTTTTCCAAAACAGATCAATAGTTTTGCATTTTCCTCTTTGCTAACATAGTGTCAGTAATATTTAGCTGTAGCTAAATAGCTACAGCAAGAGAAATTAAAAGAGTGCATCTAGCACAGTCAGTCTAAAGACCCTAGATAACATGGTACCTGGTTTAAGATGAGATAAGATGGGATAGCCTTTATTTGTCAGTTGCAGGTCTTTTGCCCACAACCGAGATGACAGACCTTACCGACCGTACATACAATACATAAACATCACATTGGGGAGACAGGTCAGGCTAGGTAGCGAGGAAAAAAAACATTGAAATGTGTAACACAGAAGGATAATACAGGAATGCACAGATATCAACACACCATAGCACAATAAACACAGACAGCAACATGGGAAAGTGTTCCAGTGTGTACATCTGATCTGGGACCGCTGCAATCTTTTGACTGCGCCTCCAACTGACCCGATGTCCACATCAGAGGGGAGGTAAGCGTTGGAGGTGGCATTGGATCCGGGGTAGGGAGGGTGATGCGTCAGTGAGTGCTTATCAGTATCAGTATATGTATGTGTGTGTGTGTCCATAGTTCAGCTGAGACAGTGTCCTTCGCCCCGCCAGGCTAAGTAAACAGTCTTCCAGCCAACCCAGGTGGCCTTGCATGGAATGGGAAGGAACAGACTCAACATTGTCGTTATCAGGGAGTTTTTGTTCGGCTCCGGCCTTGAGCCCACAGCTGGCGCCGAAGGGGTAGCTGGATTATGATGGTAATTTTTCTTTTGCGACAACTCATGAGAATTTCAAAGCTGTTCTTTAACACTCCGACACTGGTCAATCAAAAGTTTGTAACCTTTGAAGTCTTTTTAGCTTATTGTACCTTATCATAGTGGCTAATAAGCTGGTCACCTACTGACCAAGTTGAGCTAGCATTGTTAGCCAGAAAGATAAAATCTTATGAACAGCATCTATTGCCAATTAGCAGCATATAAGGTGTCTCAGCTGTGGAATCTTGTTGGCTGTTAGGTAAATATGTGTCTGGTGAAGTTGGCAGAAAATGATTGTTTAATTAATTAACATTATGGTATGGTGCTCCATTCTTTTGATCAACTCGATATGAGCTGATCAACTAGTTATTAAGTACACCTCAGTGTAGTGTTTACTCACTGAGAATGGTAATTCTTAAGAATTTAGAGATTGTGATTCTTTTATCGATTCTCATTGGCTCATTTGCATTGCAAAGTGTGTGCATGTTGGAGGAATTCCCCCTTTTTGTTGTGATCAGAGTGGAGTGGATGTATTACACATATTACACAGAACACTTTCCTTAAAAGTAATTTAGTTTGTTACTCCCAGGAGACAGTAATTCATTACACTACTCAATACATTACTTTTGCATTTCTTTATAAAATGACCTGAAACACATTGTTTTATAATTAGCATTTAACAATTTAAGCCAACAGGCTAGAGGCCTACACTAACACAAATCCCTATCCTAATGAGGACATATGATCTTTCTGTTAGCATTTAGTTTTGAATACAAAGCAAAGATGGAAACCAGCACAAAGAGACTTTAAAGCCATCGCCACGGTGATTTGCTATAGAAAAATGAGCAGGTAGAAATGGAGGCTACAGCCTGACTGCTCATCCATTTGTTACCTGTTGAAGTTCAGGGTCTGACTGCTGGGCTGGGGTCAGCATTCACTCAGCTTTAACATCACTCTGGGTTCCTGGCTAGTTTAGCCTTAGCATGCTGTCTGTGCAGGTGCCGAACTATAATCAGCTGATTGTAGCTCAAGTACAAGTGAAACCGATAAGCGGAATCGTTAGGCAAACAGACTACTGGGAAGTGTTTCTATACAAGAACTGCTTCCGGATTGACATCCCTATAACTCACAGAAATATTGTAAAAACCGTAGGGAGCAAACCTGGCTCGTGATTGTCAGTTTATGCCAAATGTTTGTCAGGTTGATTAGCTCAGTAGTCACAGCAATAGACTTCTGGTGAGCTGCTGGTTGAGCTGCTGGTAATCTGGAAGCTTTGTGAGAAAAAACATTTTGTTCTAGACTTGAATACTGTGCACTTTTTCAGTTAATCTCATGGCTTCGTTTTCAATCTATAAAAAAAAAAAACCATAAAAAATAAAACCAGGAGTTGTAGCATTTTCTCTGTCTGTATGGGAACAAGTAACCCTTCATCTGTAGTTAATCACCATATGCAGGGCTTTCATCCAGTTATCTTACTATTGTCATAATGTACATCAGTAAAGAACTTGTGTTATTTTCAATGAGTATGTTTTGTTTTATTAATATTTTATCATATTTTGCACAGTGACCTGTGTTTATTAGAATACTAATTTGCCAAAATTAATTATCTTAATAATTACCCAGGCTTTTATGAAATTGAATTTCAACCTTTTTTTGTGTAAAGTTATTGAAATAATTACATGACATTTGGAAGTATAGCCTTCATAATATTGATTGATTATTGTCTCTGTTTAGGGTTGACACTTTTTTGGACTGTTCCCATAGTCCAAAAATCTTCATCGCTCCCCCAGAGCTAATGTCGAGGCAGCATGGATGTACTGCGGTGTAAGGATGTTTACACCTCACATCAACAAATGCGGTTGGCCAGGTGCCTGGCAGGGTACCATGGCAATGGCCCAGCAGCCCCATAGTAACCTCGGTGAGACCTGGGATTGGCGAGGAGTCACTTCCTTACTCCCTACAGGGATTGGCAGTTATCCTGGTCTTCCCGCAAGTCTCTGCTTCAGCGGGGATCTGGAAGGGACCTGACACACGCTCACATTTCTGTACGTGTGAGAGGTTTCCATGCGTACTGAATAAGACTCACAGTGAGCATCAGATACGTGAATGGTTTTGACTGGAGGTTGCTATACAGACATCAGCAGAAAGGATTGAAATGATATGATATGATTAGCGTGACTCAAACAAGATGTTCAAGCGTGTAGCTTAGTGTTGCACTAAAGAACGTTTTTTGTCATGAACACAAATATGAACCCTTTTTCTAAAACATCATGCATGGACCATGCACATGTGCTTTTTGGAGGGTCCATTCGTGGTTTTCAAGGGGACTAAACTTCATTGTTTTTCTCAGTGACAATCCGTTGATTGTCACTGAGAAACAGTCAACTTATTTGCCCTTAAACCAGTCGCCACCTTTAAGACGTAAAAAAGCAGCAGAGAAATTTAGTGAAGAAACAGCTAGAAAAATCACAATGCAAAGGGAAGAGAAGCTTCTGGAGGCAGCAAAATAACTTGCGTTGTGCAAGGGTGCTGGGTCAAAATTTCTCTGAATTGTTACTGGAGGAATAAGGCTTGTACAGATCAGTTCTGAATCTGTTTGAGATGCATGATTTAAATATACCCTACCCTTGGACGCCACAGCGACTCATCTGCCTCCACCTCACCGTATTCTCTGTGCGCCTCTGTCACGCCAACCCTCTGTATCTCCTCCTTCACTACATCCATGATTCTCCTCTGTAGTCTTTTCATCCTGCCCAGCAGCTCCTTATTCAACATCCTTTTCTAATATATCCTCTAGTTTCTGTTTTAGTGTGTTTGGTATTTAGTTTTACTTCGTGTCCCTCCCAGCTACATAATTCACCAAACTTAAAAGTCAAAACTCAAAAGGCTAGCTCAAAGACTCAAAGACAAATTTTCTCATTCTTTCCAGTTTTCAACCAGCCGCCCAGCCCCTCCCTCAAAAAAGTTTACGAATCAAAACCATCGCCCAAAAACCAAGATATAAAAGAACCTGCATCCTGTCACTTTTGTACACCACGACAAATATTTGCACACTGTTGTCCTTTTATATTTATATGTATATGCATATTTATACCTTTATCCCTATATTTGTCTATTTATCTTAATATTTATCTATCAATATCTCTTTTTCTACACTCATTTTATATAAGTGCTTGATGTTTGTTGTATATTTGCTGCTATGACAACTTAATTTCCCTCTGGGGTTAATAAAGTTTCTCTAATTCTGATACTGAAACTGCGGTTTCAGAGAATGATTGCACCCTCAGAAGCAGGGTTTCCAACTCTAAAGACAATCCAAGAACCACCTTAATTGGGAAAGACCAAAATAGATTAAAAAAATAATAATTTAGGGTTAGGGGTAGGGTCACAGATGATGGTTTAGACCTTAGAAGATCTCAGAAGATCCAATTCCTAAGTATTACTTTATTATTCTACATGCAGCGATATGTACCGGTATTCTGAAAAGAAAATCAAAGTAGTAACTATAAACTGAAGGGCTGCAAAGTTTGCTGGTCACTTTATCTCACCCTCTGCTCTTTCTGTCAGGTAACTGGGAAAAATCTACCTTCCTGTTTTCTGCTACGTGTTGTGTTGGCAAATTTTATAGGACTTACTGAAACTGCGTTAGAAGCCATCTTTTTTTTCTTCTTCTTTGGGCTGCTACCTTCGCCACAGCTGCCTCTTTCCAGGCCTGGACCAATCAGGTATGGAATCACTGTGATCTCCATGTAGGGCTGGGCCATATCATACCGTTCACTGTAATACTGGTATAATGTTGGGCAACGATAAGAAAATGAAATATCGCGATAGAATATGGGTAAAACACACATGCGCAGTGCCTTTGTTTTCATACACACATGGTGGAAAAAGCATGGCGCCAACGGAGAATGAGGGCAAAAGCGTATTGCTGAATGAAACGGATGAACCAGAATTGGTTTGTAAAAATGTGAAAACTTCAGTGTGGAACTGGTTTAGCTTTCGTCCATCAGATACACAACAAAGCACTATTTTTGGTAGAGCATGCTAGCGGGCCGGCGTTATTACCGTGTTTTTTGGAAAATACGGCACACTTAAAATCAATCCTTTGATTTTTCTGAAAATCGACAGTGCCCCTTATAATCCCGTGTGCCTTATGTATGAATTCTGGTTGTGTTTACTGACCTCGAAACGATTTTATGTCGTACACGGCGTTTGAAAATCTGTCAAATGTTTTAGTACAACTTTGCTGAGCTACGACGCCGCACCGCTTGATGGATTGTCGGAGCATTACGGCTATCGTAGGCAGGAGCCTCGCGGAGTGATACGTACTGTGCTTCAACATAATGTTACCGTATTGTGTGTGTATAACCTCTTTTAAGTTTTGTGGATATTATACATGGTTATGCTGAGGATATGTCGGCCAGTTTCCACTGGAAATGCCTTTTGGTTAAACTGTCAGCAACGAATTTTGTAAAGTAAAGTAAAGTAAAGTAATTTGTCTAGTGTCAATTATATCATCAGTTATATCGTTATCGCAAATTTTCAAATATATATCGTGATAAATATTTTTGGTCACATCGCCCTGGTCTATCTCCATGTTTGGACTGCCAAACCTTTTACACAGGATGCCCTTCGTTTCTTGTCACGTCTTGGCTCGAAATCACACGAACAAATGTTGTACATACTGAATTCGGTGAACAGACAACTGAAGGCTGCACAAAACTGCTCTCCTTCACCTTCACGCGGTAAAATATAAATCTGTCCAGCTGGACAAATCTCTGCCGCCGCTAACCTAAATTTTTTGTGCTTACAGTAAATTTGGTGCCTTCAAACACCAAATATCAACACATCAAACGTGATGGTTTAGTATTCTTTAAAAGAGTGGCTGGAGTCGCATCGCTCCTCAGACTGAACTCTGTACATGTGTGGGTACATGGTAATTAATGTGTCAATATGCACTACGTGTGCGAATTTGATTGTTTGTGCGGGGAGTGTTTGGGTACTTGTGTGTGTCTGAGTGCAGTGTGTATGCGTGTGTTTGTGCTGCCTGGCTGTGTATGGCATTGCCAGGCCATATGGAGCGCTGTCTGGGGAGCACACTACCCACTTAGCTCCACCGTTGGCTCTGGTGCTCTCTCCATCTGTCCCGCCTCTCTCTCCTTCGCTCTCTCCTTAAATTTATCTTTTGTTCTGTGTTTTATTTTTTAAATTTTCTCTTACAGCTTGGCTTCATTTCACTCACTCTCCTTCACTGTTCTACACTCGGTGCTTTATCTCATCTTAAAAATAATCCCCTCCCCCCAAAAAAGTCATCCCTTGGTATTTGTCTATTTATAAGTGTGTGTTTGTATGTTAGCGTGTGTGAGCCTGAGTAATTAAGTCTACATGACAGAGCCAGAGTTTCTTCTCATTCCTCTCCTCACATTTTTTTCCTTTTTAGCCATTTTCTCGCTGCTTCTGTGCTTTTCGAGCAGCCCCCCGGAAGAGAACTGGGATGAGGCACAGACCTTGATTAACAACATCAAGAGAAAGCCCCTCACATTGTAATGGAGATTTATAGGGTGCTATAAATGCTTTAAAAGTAACGAAAGTAATGTTGACAGAGAATTTCAAACATGTCCGAGTTTGTCACAAGTATGTCCATCTTTTCTGTACAGTTAATTTGCCCTTTGTCTTGTTTGATTGGAAACGAGGACTGCTCATAAAAAAGACAAAACATTGCCTGACTGTTGTTGAATGCAGTTTAAAAGCAGGGTTTCTTACTTCTACTGAGATAAACCAAGGAGTGAAAGTAGTTTGAGTGCACAGGCATTCCCGGCAGCAGAGGCCTTCGTGAGCGAGAGCTGCTTGCTTCAGACGGTGACAAACCAGTGATGAAATTTGTTGGAAGAGTCGAGATACATTTTTATTTCCAGAGATGCGTTTCACGATTGCAAGATGAGCATCATTTCAACAGAATGAGGAAGGCACATTAGAGTGGTAAAGAAAAGGAGAGGCAAGAAGTGAGAAAGAGCGAGGATGAGGAGAGAGTGGGTGGAAAAGCAGTCAGAGAAGTATATGAGGAGAAGGAGCAGGAACGGGAGGTGAGAAAAGTAGAGGAAGAAATGACGAGAAAGAGAAAATCATTTAGCGAGCTGAGAAGCAGTGCATACTGTACCCTCATCATGATGCGTACTAAATTACCACTGTCAGTTTTGGAATAATCCCCCCCTCCCTCCTCCCTTTGGCGGGGTTTCCCAAAACTATAATCTGTTCTTTTTCTATAAGATTTCAAACCTTCAAACCCAGCTTAAAAAAAGAAGAAGTTATGATTTCCATCAGAAACTGTAGGGGCATAGGAGAGAGAGTGATATAAGGAAAGGATGGGAGCATAGATAGATGGAGGGAGTGGGGGAGGTGAGAGTACACCCAGGCAGCTCAGCATGGTGAGTTCTCTGACGGAAGAGAGGGAGGGGAAGGGATGGAGGAGGAACAGCAGAGCTTGGCACACAGAGAGAAAACTAGAGAGCAAGAGATTCTCCGTGTCCCTGCTGCCATATGGTGAGCAGCCATGCCACAGCACAGCACATACATGCTCTAATGGAGAGGCAGGCACAGAAGAAGGTTGGTGTTATTTTAAAAAAAGGATCTTTAACTATATAAAATGTTCCTTAGGGTATTCTAATAAGGGGAAAACCATGACACTAACCAGATCGCTGGCTAGCTGGTGGATATTAACAAGTTATTTAAAAAAACAGGTTTTAAGGGAAAATATTAATATAAGACTCTGGATGTCTTCAACTGTCCAACCAGTTCTAAGGAGCCAGACCCAGTCTGGGACCAGCTTGGGTAATTTTGTTTTACTGGGTCTGTGTGTCAATGTGTACACCACCCGTGTAAATCCCTTTAAGAATAAAATCGGAAAATCTGAATTTCACTCTAAGTTTGTCTCTGAACAATATAAAGAGATTTTCTTTGGCTTCTGCTTCTTCTTCCTCTCTAACTAATGGCTTGATAGTGGCTCGTGCTACAGCATTGTCTGGGTCCCTGGTGGACTAGATCTCACTCTCTCATTTTTTGAAAATTCATTTGTGCACACTGCGTTCAAGTAGTTTATTTTCCCCCAACAAGTCTGTTCCTATCTTTTATGAGCTCCACACCACACCCATGGCATAATGGAGAGCTGACGGTAATCCCTCCTCCTGCCGAAAACTGCCTATGATTTGATCTCTTCCAAGTGTGCATGTAGATTTACTTTCAGTTCTTTGTTCTATTCACCCACAAATAAATACAAGGCTGGACCAAGGCTAAAAATGCTAATAGTAGTGTCCCATGGCCCCAAGCCAAGAGGGATTTCAAAGGCCCCACACATTTACCACGGTACAGTTTTTGGTGCCTCAAAGCAGCCCCTTCAATTTGACTAATTTTAAAGCCCTGTCTTCTACAAAGGTCAAAGTTGGGATAGCCTTTATTTTGCTTATGGGGTGCTCTAATGAAAATGCTTATTGAAGACGTGGGATTCACCAGACACATCGCGATGTTATCACAATACTTTACCCATAGTACCAGTACTTTAGTCAAGATATGTGTATATGTAACTATAACATTTGCACTCAAGAACCTTTCTGTTCTACAGAATACAACCGGCTGGCATCCAGCTGAGTAGAGTCCGCTCGAGTTGTGCTGCTGTCTGCATCATACTTTTGATAGCAATTATTTACAAACCTTCAAAAATGTCTCTGAGAGCGACTGCAGTCAGTACAAGTCAAACTGCAGCTGTTCGCCTCCTATCAGGTCAAACGAGCCTGATAGGAGGCGACATGTTTATAATTATCACAGTACTGTGCTGTATCTGTTTTTTTCCTCCACTCTTATAAATATCAGTGTAGGTGGTAGCCTGCAGGCCACCACCTTTGAGTCACAGATAAGACTGTGATACAAACCCAACAAATTAATGAATAATTGAAAGCCTAGCTGGTTTTGAACTTCTTTGAGCTTGCTTTGCTGGAGGGTTGAACACTTGAATTGTTTAGTATTGTTTACTATGTGACATTCAAGCTCAATGTGAATGAAGTGGTTGGTTTATATTTAATGTGCCAAATTCCTTGTAGGACATAGTTTTGCAACTGGGGAGCCGTCTGGAAACACCTATTCACTTTTTTAAAAATCGAAAAAATCCTTTGAGTTCAATGGTCACCTCGACCTGATTAACTGCCCAAACTTCCCTCAAAAACAAGTTCTTTAAAAGTGTTTTCCCTTGTTAATGTCCACAGATTTCCATTTGTTGTGTGTCTGTCTCTTCTAATGTCTCTGACTGTGCATACTAGAAGTTCTGGAATAACTTGTTAGTTTAGATGGCTAACTTTACCTGGATCCTACACGTCTTTTTTATATGTAGATTATAATACACCGTAGTTTTGACTGATTTTGTCATTTGTTTCTTACATGCATTTCATGATTGCCTAATAACTGCAGTGTGCGTGTGACTAGTTTCACAATTTGAAGCCTGCAAAGGTGATAAAGTATTTTCTGCAAAGAATAAGGTGTTAAAGGGAGAGGAGGAGGATTTTTTTTCTTTTGTCTACCAACAAATGCCTTTTGTGTATCCACATTACACACATACAGACACACACACAGGCACACACGGCTGCTGCAAACAGGAAACTCGTCTTTAATTTTGGCATGCACTTTACCTTCTATTCAATCTCACAAATAGCATGGAGGAGGAGGAAAGTTTTTTAATACTCATCTATTATAGGACACCAAATGAGTTTCAATCAGTCTTGTAGATGACTACAGTAAAAGTGTGTGTGTGTGTGTGTGTGTGTGTGTGTGTGTGTGTGTGTGTGGAATAGATTGAAGAAAGCAGAGAGAGGGAAGGAAGGAAAAGAGGATGGTGACAGCGAGACAAGTTTGAGAATTGGAGAGAGTGAAACATCTCACAACAGAATGGAGTAACAAGAGTCTGAAGTCAGTTAAAAAATGCTTTTCAAAAAGTGTTAGAAAGAAAATGAGACGAGGAAAAGTTGGAGCGGTTAATTTCTAAATGGCCATGAGGTGGTTTTCTCTGACACTGACTCATTGTTATTTGATTCATGTCTCCCTGCTTTTTTGAATATCGATCCCGGAACTGGAGGAGTGACTCATACGCTGCCGTAGAGGCCTGAGTCACTACAGGAAACGAGTTGAAGCTGGCACCCATTCCCAACCTGATGCCCTCCCAAACCCATCCCTCCTCCCCAACCCCCACGCTTTGTGAAAGCCCAGGACGAGTGAATGCGGTGCCAGCGTTTGGCTTAGAAGTGGTAATGACGCTCAAGGACTGTAGGACTCAGCTGTTTTATCAGCCTTATTTTTGGACACATCGACTGTCATGTCAAGGCTGGGGTCTTTAACTTTTTTGGAGTTGTTTAAGTGTAACTTTAAGCTTTGAATGAGGTGCCAGGCTCTGAGAGAGACAAAGCCAGAACCATTTTTGGAAGCATTTTTGGGGAAATTGAAAGGCAGAGAGGACACACTGTAACAACTGTGGTTAAAATTTAAGAAAATCTTCATTAAAACTGCATTGTTGCTTAGTATGTTTTAACTTAGCCTGTACAGACTGGCATATTTCTGTGTAAAAGTTCAACAAAGCTGTGCAGCATTTCTGATTTCCCATTCTAAATTCTTATTTAAAAAAACATGAAACACATTAGTAATTAAAGTTCCTAAAACGGCTGGTTGCTTTAGATTCAACTGATATAAATCAAAAAGACAGTGTTGGTGAAGAATTGGTGCATTTGTTTGCTGGTAATAAGGTTATATGGGCAACTTCATCAGGTCCCAAAAAGCCTCTCGTTCACTCTCTGGCAATTAGCCTGAAGATTAATTGTTGTTTTTGCAGTGAACTCAAGAACCCTATGTGCAATTCTAGGAATAGATGTGATACACACCTAACAGTGACCACAATAAAACTTGCATAGTTATGTTTAAGTAACGTTTGTGCCACTAAAAAAGCTCTGATCCATCAAAGCGTGAACAAGGGCCCTGTAGGGGAGGCCTGTGGTGTCTGCCACTTGCCCCTGTCCACTGACACTGTTAGTGGATCCTTTAGATCAGGGATGTCAAACTCCAGTCCTTGAGGGCTGGAGTTCAGAAACTTTTAAATGTGCCCCTGCTGTAACACACCTGAATAAAATTTAGTAGGTCATTAGCAAGAGATGAACCTGACAAGATGCTGAGGTGGCAACCCCTAACATCATGCTTGTACGTTGTTGAAGCATATGTGGATCAAGCTTCTTTGGAAACCATAAGTTGAAGTGCTCTAGGATAAGATACCCAAGAACATTTCAAAAGCAATTAAAGGCATGGAATAACACGTTGTGTGCTCCCAGCTTGTAGTAAAGAGCACTTTGAGTGCTCTGAGTAGAAAAGTGCTATATACATACCAGTTCATTTACACTGTAGGGAATGTAGCTGCCATCAGTGAGTGCTGTTGCCATGGCATGTGGTTTTGTTTAGGTCCAGGAAGCAAGATTTTTGCACCATATCATTGCATTATAATGAGATGATCAATGTTAACTGTGTCACTCATCAGTAACATTAAAATTGTATTCTTCAAATGATTATATGTTTATGCTAAAACCATGAATTGCTTGACGTACAGCTCAAATTTTATAGTATTTAGTTATAGTTGGTGTGTTCTGCTAACATAGCTGGTATTCCCATTAGGGCACCTTTAATGAAGCTAGCCTTAGCACCATATTAAACATCAAGTACAAACAAACACATTGACTTTGGATGAAAGTCTGCAATCTTCAAAATTCTGACACCGAACTCAATTACATGATGGGCTATATTCTTACTGTAAGTCTTCTTCTTGTTTGCAGAGACACAGCTCAACTAATCCATGATGACAAGGCAGGGAAAGTAAAACGAAATACAAAACACAAGAGACTATCAAAATAAAACAGGAAATCCAAAACATGAGAATTCTTAAATCAGAGATTTAAACAACATGACAAAGGAAAAATGGAAGAGGAAGGATGAACTGAAATAAGAAATTGAATCTAAACTATAACCAGTGTTGGGAAGGTTACTTTTAAAATGTATTCCATTACAGAATACAGAATACATGCCCCAAAATGTATTCTGTAACCTATTCCGTTACGTTACTCA
>NW_005187569.1:237776-238927 GCF_000239375.1 Pundamilia nyererei
TCGCAATACATATCGTTATCGTTCTATCGCCCAGCTCTACCTCATAGGTTGAGAAGCTCAGTCCATTGTTAGTGAGACACAAACATACCCATAAAACTGAGCGATGCTATGGATTTCAGTAGAATCAAATATCGACATAACGATATATAAACGTCTATCGTTTCATTTTACGCTATTGTTTGTTTTGTGGTGTCGCAAAATAAACTGTTTACGGCAATATTTTTTCATCATTTTGATGGTCACTGAAGTGGCTATATTAATTTCTTAAAGTTCTCTCTTTCTCTTATATTTAATATAACCACACTACAGACGGACAAGCACCTGTTTTTATGCGTTGTCGTTAGCAACAATGACGGTAAAACCATCGCGTGTCCGCTTGTTTATTTTCCATATAAACCTTTTACAATAAAGGTCAAGATCCTGTTGAGACTTTTCAAAATAAACTGAATCACGTGAAAGAGTATGCATGCTGTAACACTAGGTGAGAAACTCCAAACTGTACTTTATTTTGACTCATTCCCACATATACCATCCTGCCTCTGTAAATGGGCGACTACTAAATGTGTATTTATCCACAGAAGAAAATAGTCCCACACCACGTCGTGCTGCATCTCCATCTGCTCATGTTGGAGATGTGTTTTACAGGAAAGATAAAACTCAGGCACAGGCTAAAATGCACTGGAGGTTTTCTGTATTACTTTCAATGAATTATTCTGACATTTTGTCATTAGATATTATCCCTGCAGAGTCAACACACACACACAGGTACGACTTAGTCTCTCATGTTTGTCTGGTTCCGTGGACATGGGCGCAAGAGTGTATTAAGGTGGCAAATCTGTCTGATACCAGGGGGCTTCTGCATCTTCTGTTCCGGAAGTTACCTGCATGTTATTATTATTTAACTCCTTGGGGCTGTACATACATATATATATATTCTCTCCCAGACATGGTGTATTGTATTATAAGGAGGGCCTGGCTTTGGTTAGTGTTCGCTCCTTATAATAGAATTTTCATCTGTTTGGAAAAAGCCTTACATCATTTAAATATGAAACATTTCTGAAAATGTTCCTATCTAGCATTATGCTTTAAGAAAGAAAACACACACACACACACACACACACACACACACACACACACACACACACACACAC
>NW_005187569.1:239301-262425 GCF_000239375.1 Pundamilia nyererei
CACACACACACACACACACACACACACACACACACACACACACACGGTTTATTGTTTTAGTTGTTCAGCAGTGAGCTCCATCGAATGTTGTGATGGGAAAGTGAGGCAAGTTTGTTAGAAGCATGTGTGTGTTTGCAGAAGAAAGTGAAGAAATTATTCTCACTTTGCTTTAACCTTGTGTCTCACTACATTTGAATATGGATATTTTTCTTAATGAGCTTGCCATCCGTGTTTCCGTCGCTCTGTACGTTTCCCTCTGATCTTTTCGTTCACTGCCTCTCTTTCCCTCCCTCCACTCTCTGTCCTCTCACTCTCTTGCTCTCATTAAATCTACTACCATCCATGTCTGCATTTTCCAGGGCTGTTATTTGACGGAGATGGGTTTTTTTCTCACCTGTGACAGAGGATTTAATAACTTGATTTTCTAGATTTGTAGCAAAAACACACAGAAACAAGAGCACATTACTGTTCCTGCTGCCTAGTTTCTGTTGATATTAGATGAGACATCAACCGTGTTATGTGTATTGACATTGCATAGTTTGACCACCAGAGGGCAGTCTACAGTTTTTACATAACACGTGACAGCTAGCTAATCTGAGTAGAGTCTGGCTTTGTGCTCATGGTGACTGTGGATGAATTTGGATGAATTAAATGAATTAAAATCTTTTCCTTTTCTCGCTTGCGCAAAATTCCTCTAGTGGCTGTTTGGGGACTTTGGGGGAACTTTGAGAACCCTTGCTCTATGGGCTTACGCAAGCTGGGATGTCATGTGATCAAAATCCTTTGACCCATAACTGTAAATCACAGATAAAAAAAAACATTTCAGGTTGGCGGTGGCCTTTGTGTATATACTGTATGTTCCTACTCCACGTGTTTTCTCAATGTTCTCTGGGTGATCTTGTCAACCCTTCCTGCTCCCATATCAGCTGGGCTGAGCTCCATCCCCCCTGTGATCCTCTTCAGCAGCCATTCCCAAAGCCAAGAGTCCCGCGGCCACCTAAAAAACAGAAAATCCCATTCGGCCCAGCCAATCTGAAATCTTCACTTTACTCAAAGTATAAGAGAAAGTGATGAATTTTCTTGAAAATTTTATTTAAGAAATGCAAACAACACAGGCTGTTAACTATAAATTGCTACTCTGTTGCTACCACCTACCACCGGCACACAAACTTTAATACAAGAGCAGTAGATTTAGGTCAGAGTAATGAGTAACATTAGAAACTAACCACCTCCTATCACCAGTTTTCATCTATTTTTTATACAAATACATTTATATAAATATGTAACCTTACATACTTAATTTCAAAGTTACTGTAGCCCACCAACAGTTCCTTCACGGCCCACCAGGGGGCATCGACCCACACTTTGGAAATGACTACTTTCAGAATAGAAGGCAAATAGCAGCATGGATGTAGGCTTGGATTTCGCATTTGGGATGAAAAAAACAATTTAAATACTGTTTTATACATTCTGCTGAAGTTTTATGCACCAGTTTAGACCCAACCTGTTTTTCTCTCAAGGAAAACATAATGTTTGGTACCAGCTGACAATTCAACATGACACAGTGAGGCTCTCTGTATCTCTGTCTTTACAATAACTACTCTTATCCTTTCTAAATCAAATCTAGCTGGATGTGTAGCTGTGGATCATATATTTGGTAACTGAACGGAAAAAAAAATCACATTTTGTAAATATATCCAACCGTACGACTGGCCCCAAATGGGTGAGTTCACAGTGGCTACTTCCATCTTTTAAATACAGCCTGTGAGATGGAAATAATAGAAAAATAACAGACAAAGGTAAAATGTGTCAAAATGTGTGGAAAGGTAGAAGTTAAATGTTTGGGGGCAAAAATGAAAGAACTCACTGAACCCCCAACAAAGAATGATCTTGAGGATGGAGGAAAATGAGATGTAATAAGGATGAGCAAATGCCCCGATCACCTTCTGTGCATTTAATACTCGGAATACTTACTTCCAGCCAACATGGATTTATTAGACCTAATACCAATAGAAGCTATTTTGGACTGCAGCCATGCGTCATCAACAGTAACACCTCTGAAATAACAAATAAGATGCTGATAATCGTCATAAAAAGCTAAACGTAAATCCCTCTCGTGCTGAATCTGAACAGCAACATCTTATTCAGTTCGGGTTGAAGGCTTCCCCACGGACAACTGGTGTCATATTGATCAGATCAACAATACGCATAACCAACCACGCAGGCTCCATAAATCAAGTCCGTACTGAATACTGGTCTAAATCTATTAGCAGCTGACAGGAGCCGTGGGTTAGGACGGGCTCAGTGAGAGCCACGGATCAGGAAGTAAATCCTGCAGCGCTGCAGCAGCAGGTGACCTCTCTGTGCCCTTTGGCTGCTACTCCCAGGAAGTGTGTGTGTGTGTGTGTTTGAGCAGGTGCTAACATTTACAGAGGTAAAGCTTGTATTTCACCTACTGGGCCCTGACATCTCTGAAGGCTGTATTTAGAGGCAACGGTTTGTCTTGTTGCACCCAAAGGAGCAATGGCCAAATCTCAAGCAAACAGCTAGTTGGTGGACTTTGATTACTCGGGCCTCAGCTGCTGGAACTTGTAGTTTTTTTTACCGCCTGAGCCGATGGGGGAGCATCCTGCACCGCTGAGCCCCGGTCTGTAAGTAGTGCTGCAGAAAATCGTGTTCTGTTGCGTTTAGCAGCTACAGTCGATGTTGTTCCTAAAGCATCTGAGGTAACGTTGCGCCAGGACCACCGCTGGGATGGAGAAGTTATGTTGTGACTGTTCACATGGGAACAGTCACACAGTACAAGTATCTTGTCTTCTGTTATCTGCTGATACAGATATCAGATGGGAGCAGGCCTGTCTGACAGACAGTGCTGTAACAGGGTTGGTGCTGTTATACGTAACCAGAACTGCCCAAAGTGTGATGGAGAGATAAGAATACATTTAAACTGAGAGCAATAAATCTAAAAATAATAACGGAACATTAATATCTGGAGTGTCCTGTGTGTGATCCATTCCTCCGCCACAACCTCATCTCTGTATGCACTTTTGCTACCAGGCAAAGGCATGGATTTCTGTTCGATGATTGTGATAAGGAGCAGTTTGTCTTTATGACAGTGCGATTAAACAGTTGGTGTTTCTTATATACTCCACTTCCCTGCTTCTCTTTTGTCCCTCTGTTCCATTCTTTCACTTTTTCACTTTTCACTTTTCATCTCTTCATTTCCTCTTCCATCTTCCTCTGCTTTGCCTCTTCTTCTTCTTCCCTTTCACTTTCTCCTCTTCGCATTTCTTTTCCCCACTTCTGTTCTTCAGTCTCTCTTAGTTCTCCTCCCCCCACCATTCCACCTTGTTTCCTTTCCTCATTTCCCCTCCTTTTCTCCTGTCTTTTTTGATTTCTTCATAGATCCTCTCTGTCTCTGTGACTTGTTGGTTTGTTTTCCTCTCCTCCCCTTTTTTCTTTTCTTGCCACCTCTTCTTTCGTTTCATCCTCATCTCTCCTCCCCTCGCTTTCCGCCCTCACTTCACCTCTTTGTTTTTCCCTTTCTTTCTCCCTACTGTATGTCCTCTCCTGTCGTCTTTCTTCTCATCCATCCTCCTTCCTTTCTTCTAATTTTACTACAACTTAATTTTTTGGGTCTTTTCTCCTTTTTCCCGGTTATTCCCCTTTTCTTCTATTCTTCTAATTATCTACTTTCTCTTCCTGTAAGGTCTCTTCCCACCTCTTCTTTGACGACTTGCTCCTTTCCTCTTTGTTTTCCCTCTCTAACACATCATAAATATTAATGTCACACCATCCCTAAGCTCACTGCCGTATTATTTCATTACTAGCAAAAAGCTGCTCTATGAGCACTTTTTTGCCAGGCCTGTGGCATTTAAGGGACACAGCACATGCACCGATTTCTTTGGTCAATAATTTAAGATTCCAGTTGTAAAACCTTAAATTGTACCCTACTCAGTTCACATCTAAATTTATCTGCAGGCTGATCATTAAACCACAGATTGTTGCATTTATAGTAATTTGCTTATATTTTAAATAAATATCTCTGTATAAATCTCTATATCTCTATTTTGTTTTCATGTCATTTAGCAGTACTTGTCACAGGGTTCACTCAGTCCCGATGGTCATCAAAAAATGTCTTGAGCTTTACCTCAATGAACTATTAAGCTGCTCTATATGTCCGTGATATTAAAGGACTTTATGTCTCATTCTTCATTCCATATTTAGCAGTGAGTTGAAAGAAATTCCCTCGCAGATACACATGTATGTGAGACTTCAGTATGGTTTGTCCACCCGTCGCTTGGCAAATTCAGTATCATGAGACCAAGACGAGGAAATGCTCAACCTGCTTCCTGTGGTGAAACAGTGAATGGACTAACAGTCAACCCGCTTTCACCTGCAGGTCATCACATACTGACGTTTGGTCAGGAGCACATGTGTGGATGTGCGGATTCACATTATGACCCGCTGGATGTTTTCTTCTGAAACATGCAGGGCAGGCAGAATTTTATAGGAGTTCTTTAATGTCTGAAATGGAAGGCGTGAAGTTTTTGGCAAAAGATGGTGTTGTCATGATGAGTCTAACCATGATCGCCAAAGAAACCTTCTGCAGATAGACAACATGTGCCATATTTGAACCTAAACTTTTTCATTTTAGTTTTTTTATTTAACGTCGAGTCAAAACAGAAAAAACTGGTCCCAGTCTGCCTTGAGGTGACTGTTGTTGTGATTTGGCGCTATATAAATAAAATTGAATTGAATTGAATAGATAGCACTGAAACACCTGCCTTCTGCCTGCCTCCCAACGTGCACTTTTTAAAGGTTTTTGTTCATAAACACATTGGTACAGGGGGGTATTGTGTGTTAAAAGATGACGAGAAGGGGCTCTGGACCATGGTTGTCCTACTTTTGTCTCCTTGTCTGTAAGTTTGCATTTGTTGCTGTTTTTTATATCACGTGCTCTTCCAGGCTTTCAAAATTAAATCACAGTGTCTTTATATTATGATTGTAGTCATTTAACTCAATGTAGTTTTTAATTATGTGTAATTTGGCTGGTCTTCTTCAGCTCTAATAAATGCCTGTAGCCTAGTACATGTTATCCCATATGGAAAAGATGTATATAAGTCTTATAAAGTTTGTATCTGTCTTGTGTTAAACTTGTATGAAAAGCATACAAGAGGGAAAACAGATATAAGATCCCTAGAAAAATTATATAAATGAAACTTGTATGTTTTGGATACTTACTAAAACAATATACGAAAGTGGCCACTTTCATGAGTAAATCATATAAGCCTTCACTATATGAAGTAGGCCATCTTATGCAAGCCTTTTATAAGTTTTTACTAAGTTTGTCTTTTATCCTGTCTTCCTTCTCTCACCCCAACCGGTCGCAGCAGATGGCCCCGCCCCTCCCTGAGCCTGGTTCTGCCGGAGGTTTCTTCCTGTTAAAAGGGAGTTTTTCCTTCCCACTGTTGCCAAAGTGCTTGCTCATAGGGGGTCATGTGACTGTTGGGTTTTTCTCTGTATCTATGAAGCGCCTTGAGGCGACTTATGTTGTGATTTGGCGCTATATAAATAAAATTGAATTGAATTGAATTGAATACGTTTTTACTATTTCTTTTCCATATGGGAATGCCGAGTAGTGTTTGGAAGTGAAACATAAAGAAGTACATCCTCTGTCCTCACCTTATTCATCAGCTCTTCTCCTCTTTGGTCTGTTTCCCCTCTATTTGCTCTCTCCTCAATCTCCACAGTGTGAAATCCAATTAATCAGCATACTGTAATGCCTTTGATAAAACCAATACTCTTCCCCTCTCTTTCTCATATCGATTCGAAGAGTTTCTTGTGTTGGCAAAGCAGCCTGAAACAAAAGCACACACACAAAAAAAGTTGACTGCACCAAAACACAGAGAGTGTGGAGAGTGGCTGATATCGACTGAACTTAATGCAACAACTGTCTCCTTCATACTGTGGTTTCAGTTCATTTCTCCTCCCCTTTATTTATTATTTATCCAGTAAAACAATCATTCTTTTGTAATTTCTTATTGTATCTTTCTGTCCTTTAACTTTTTGCGTTTGCAGTGATCCACAGTGTGTGGAATTACTGTGGAAGGCTTAAACCTAGTGGATCAAAGCAGTAGTATTCTGTGGATTTATGATTTTTCCATAACATTTGTTTTTGTTTTCTTTTGTTTTTTTTACAGATGCAGCAGGATCTTTATTTCATTCTGTTTTTTTGCCACATTAAACATTACAGCGATCAGACATAACATTATGACCACTGACATGGGAAGTGAATAACACTGATTATGTCTTCATCATGCCACCTGTTAGTGGGTGGGATATATCAGGGATCAAGTGAGTATTTTCTCCTCAAAGTTGATGTTAGAAGCAGGGAAAATGGGAAAGTGTGAGGATTTGAGTGAGTTTAACAAGGTTCAAACTGTGATGGCCAGATGACTGGGCCAGCTTTGGGCATCTCCAAATCTCCAGCTCTTGTGGGATGTTCCCAGTCTGCAGTGGTCAGAACAGGGGTGAACCATTAACAGGGTCATGAAAGCTAAGGCTCACTGATGCACATGGGGAGTGAAGGCCGGCTGTGAGGTCCGCTCCAACAGACGAGCTACTGTAGCTCAAATTATAGAAAAAGTTACGGCTGGTTCTGGTAGAAAGGTGTCAGAATACACAGAACATCACAGTTTGTTGTGCATGGGGCAGCAGAGTTGCAGACCAGTCAGGGTGGCCATGCTGACCCCTGTCCAAAAGCAAACACAATGTGCACATGAGACCTGGACAACAGAGCAATGGAAGAAAGTGATCAATCATTTTTTTTTTCTTCACATGGATGGCTGGGTGCATTTGTGTCCCTGACCTGGGGAACACCTGGCAGCAGGATGCTCTTCTGCATGAGGACTAAACCAGCAGAGGCAGTGTTATACTTTGAGTATTAGCCAGTTAGATTAACCAGCCTCAAGTGGTTGTTAGAGAAACTACAGTTTATGGCAGCGGTGTTGCTGCAAAGCAGTTCTTTTTTACTTAGCTTTACAAAACAAGTCTTCTTGGTTAAGTTTATGAAAAGCTAACGGTTTAGATTAAAATATGCATGCTGGACTCTTTCTTGGTTTTTAATGTGGGTAGAACCGCAAACTTGTACTTTACCTCCCAGTCCACAGAGTGGGATGAGTGCACATTTAATAAATTAACCTTCATAATGACGCTGTGGATGCTAGCATTAAAAAAAAGTTATACTCTTGTTCTAATTAGTAAATTGGTGACACATAAATCCACAGCTCAAACCATTGCTTTGTTTAGCATTACAGAGACGCGCATTGTTGCTGAGGATGGTGAAATAGAAAGTAAAACATGTCCTCACAAACTAAAACGGTAAAGAGCTCGATTACGACACAGTAAGGAGTAAAATACGCTTGGACTGAAGTGAAAAAAACACCAGTGAAATTCAAGAGAGCTTGGGTGACATTTGACACATCCTTTCCTTCAAGTGTATTAGCACATTTGGTTTTTGAAATGTATCCTGAGATGGTAACTTATAACGTGGCCTCCTTTCAAAAATGCAGAAGTCTTCATGCTTCTGTTTGATTTTATTTTTGCAGAGGTATCCAGCAGCAGTTATCCAGCTACAGAGAGACTGTGATCCGACAGGCCACGGCAGCGGCAGGCTCGGCCGTTCACCGCGACGACGCGCCGACCTGTGGCATCTGCCACAAGACCAAGTTCGCAGATGGCTGTGGGAACCCGTGCTCGTACTGCCAGACCAAGTTCTGCGCTCGCTGTGGGGGGCGTGTGTCCCTGCGATCCAACACGGTGAGGGAAGGCTACACTTTCTCAGCACAAAAACACATATTTTTATCCTTGTGAAGTAGCACACAGCAATATAGCAAATATTAAACCTGCCCTCACAAAAGTGTGATGCAGTATCCTCCACACGTTTCAGTGTGAAGGGCAAAAAGAATGGAGGACAAAAGATAATACTTTGATCGTTATTAAAGGTTGAATTGAAACTCATTCTCCTAAACAGCACTATGCATCAGTTCCCGGACAGAGCTGCAGCTGTCTGGAAGAAATACAGCACTGTCACATTTGAAGAGTTTGGATATTAAAAAGTATCACAAGTATAATATCGAGTGATGTACACGCTCTTTAATTTGTATATCTTCAATATGCATTCTTTTCTGTATTGTAAAAAAGAACATGATCACAATCCTACAACCCAAACTGCTTTATACGTTAGTAAAATGAACAGTATACAGATACAATAATACAGAATTAAATAGGTTAATGTAAAAAACACAGTAATGTATATATAAACACTGAAGTATTTTCCTTTTATTAAATTTGTGTGTACACTATACTGAACTAAGAGATATGCAAAGTTTTATTCCTAGGCGTCCACTGACCCACTTTCGAGCCTTTTTTTCAGACATGGCAACGTTAGAACAGGAATATTTCAAAGATAAAAGCCTGACACTTTCACTGATCTTTGTCAACATCAAAATGAACCACAATCTGTCATTTGGGACAGATTCCCCAAAAGTATTGGCTACTAATAATATGAAAAAATAAAACTCCAGCAGTCCTGCAAAATCCCATATTTGAGCACACCTTAATACGAATATTGAAAAAGACAGTCAGTGACCATTTCTGATTGGCATATAGTTTAATGTAAAATAAAGCACGCGCAATACTTTTTAACATAAACTTCTTAGTTGCAAAAATGACTCCAGCATGAATCGACTTGTTGTATTTGCTGGATTGAGCAAGTACGACAAGTTGTGCCACTAAAGCAAAAATCAGCATGTCGTCTTGTTCAGCAGGAACAAAATACCGGAGATTCCAGATGGCGCTCTAATCACAAGTCAGAAAAGAAGTTATTTAAATATGTGGGTCACTAAAATCTCAAATCATCACATTTTTACAATAGTTTCTGCTCAGCCATCTCTGATTTGCATTAAAACTGAACGACCCAAAGTTTGGACATGTATAATGATTGCTAGGAAATTTGAGACGGTTGAGCAGCAGGAATGTTTGATTTTAGATGGACTGATGCTGTTTGTGCACAACCCACGCATGTTCGCTTTCCTGCTGAGTTTATGCTGTTATCCTCAAGATTCAAGTCTTATTTGATGCAATATGTTTTTTTTTCTAAATTATGGTAACGTTGTAAACACGAGTAAGTAATTGAAATTAAATCTACACTCAGTATACTTCCTACAAGCAGCTGGTGATAAAAGCACGCACTGAACATCACATCAGGCCTCAGGTGTTGGAACTCAGATGGAGCTGATGAGCCGTGGGTCGTACTGTATGTGCTCTCGAAATGTACTGTATCTGAGCTCTGTGTGTGTTACCATGTGTGTGTGTGTGTGTGAGAGACCTGGTAAAGGTTAATTGGGCATTAGACTGAGCAGTGGATGGGAGAGGGGGGTGTCTCTCACTCTGTCTCGCTCTGCCAGGGGTCCGGAGGTGCCCTATACACACACAGTGGGGTGTATGTGCGTGTTTGGTGATGCTGGAAGGCAAGTCTTCCTCTGAAATAAGTGACATCCCGTCTTACCCCCCAATCCCCACATCCCCTCCCCTGAATTGTCGCTGTGACATTTAATGACCTCACACACGCAAACACACAAATGCTCAAAAGTACATCCTAATTAGTTAGTGGCTAACGTGGGGAGAGTTCAGCGGGGGGTGGGGGGTGGGGCGTTACATTTAGTGGAAACTTTTTGAAAGGTACATTGACAGGTACGCACACATACACACAAGCAGACTCACAACACTGTTTATTAATGTTTGTTTGACTTTCTGTTTAATTATACTTTGTTAACTTTGCTCAGTGTGAACAGAAAACATGCGTTACGACTCAGGGAAGACATGAAATTACTCAAGAATACCGGCTTGATTTTTACCACCACTGGACATTTACTCAAATAACTAAAGGAATACAATCATTTATACAGAAGCAAATCTTTTTCAGTTTCCTTAACGAGACAGTCAAACAGAAAAATTAGTAATATTCAGTTGTTCAGTGCCCATTAAGATACAAATCTGTGTCTTTCTAAATCTACATCTTTTGGAGACACAGAATTGATGATTATTTTTCATTCAGTGATTGCCAAATCTTTGGAGAACAATTAAAAAATACACATTTTGACAGCACACAGCTCAAGTTCACCAAAGATAGTCATCACCGAAACCCAGGACAGGGTTTTAAAATAAAGTTCTGCTTTAACTGTTATAGTTTCTGTTGCAGAATCGGAGCCTTGTGTCTTTTATCATGTCTCTTTCTCTAGAGCCAGATTCATTAGCGGATTAGCTTAGGTTTGTTTAAAGGTTGTAGATTGATCACACTTAGCCTAACGCTAATTTAAGTATATGCCTACCTCTAAAACTCAATATTAAACTAAGTGTTGGTTTAATCTGTACACAAACAGTACAGTTTTGATTTTAGATGGAGTCAGCTGTGACCAGAGATTGCTACTACTTGTTGCTAATGTTTGTGGACAGTCTGTAGTCTGTTAATCACTTGGGTTGCCTCAGTGGCTTAAAGATTCATTTTAGGTTGAGAAGAAGCTGTTACATTACTATATTGTTATTGTTACTATCTAGTGAACTCGAAATGAGCTGGTAGGTAGGCCTTTGGACAGAGTAAAGAGCTTTCCTATGGCAAGCTAAGCTGTCTGCTTTAGCTCTATATGCTTTTAAACAATGAAATAGATTATGTTCATATTTGTGAACTGAGGATAGAGCGGATAGATTTTTGTATTCTTCTTTCAGCTTGAAGTTGGTTTATAGTTTTGCTTTAACCTCATTTTCATAAATCAGAAACATTCCGTTTTAATTTAGGGAGGCTATAACCATGCATGAATCTTGTCATGTGCTGTTGTAGGCCAGCAACTGTTAGGTATTTGTGTTTGTGGTGGATGTAAATGAGGAATTTTAAAGGGCAATGCATTTTCATTCATCTTCAGTGATGGGAATATTATTGGAAACTGAAATATCTGCGTATGACAGTGTTTGTGACTTGCAGGCTTGCACAGTAGGATCATTGCCATGCTTTCAGATACCATTTTTTTGTTCACATTCTTTCTGTCTTTCTTTTCATTATACATGGATGGCTGACTGGGCTGCAGGAGGACAAAGTGGTGAGTGATGCATCTTTTCTTCTCTCTTTTCTGGAGCACATAACTCTGACCAAAACCTTTAAGAAAATACATGTACATAAAACAGACCCTGTCTTCTGTCTTCACGCGTCTATTAGTTCTATTGTGAAAATATTACCTTATAAATACAGCACAATTACAATTTAATTTATGGCATGATAACGAGACTAAAACAAAACACTCATCTGCTTTGATGATATTCTTGCAGTCAAATGCACGCTGCCACCTCAGAGGTAGATGATGCACACAGACCAATACACTGTATGGACAACTTTAGATTTGCAAATGAAAACATGTGGGAGGAAGTGGCAGCAGTCCTAGGCAAACATAGGGAGATTACAAGGCCCAGAAAAGAAACATACTCATCATCTTGACATTTAAGATGTGTAATATTGTCAGTGTGGGACAGAGCTTAGTTATTATACATCTTTTTAGAAAGGGATTTAGTAGTTAACTGGAAGCATCTTCACAAGTAGTTAACAAAATCCTAATTCTTGCAAGAAATGGATATTGTGTTTACGTATTAATAGCTGGTGTGTCTGTTGTTGTTTACCTATCCTTGGTCATCTCTCATTTGTTGATTGTGACTTGTTTGCTTTGTAGCTAGCTTATGGTGTCTTTTTAAAGCAGGATTTGTCTTTTTTGGGAACACCTGTCAACATATTCAGCATATATTCACTAGCTATCTAGTAGAGCTGGGCGATAGAACGATAACGATATGTATCGCGATATAACTTTTACTCGATAGAGAAATTAAGCTATCGCGATAGACCTCGCCGCTCTTGTCCTCTTAAAATAAAAAAATAAAAAATAAAAAAGGTCAGCCAAGTAGCGCAGAGCCGAACCAATCACAGCCGCAGCGTCACGTCGCGTGACTTGTTACGTACAGCACAAGTGCCAAGCCGCACGTGTGTTTGTTTGGGAAGCAACCAGCAGGTAATGGAGGAAATGAGTGTGCCGACTAGAAAAATCAACCGAACGTGACCGAACAGAAAACAGATAATGGTTCCAACGCCGGAGAGATTGTCGAACGGAAGAGCCATAGAAGTTCCGTAGTGTGAAGGTATTTCGGCTATTTCGGCTAAAAAACAGAGTAGCGTGCACTGTAAATTGTGCCGAAAGCAAGTCTGGAAATACGATAAACTGGTGCATGCGTCACACTGTGCGCCACGTTATTGTTTCGGTGAAATGAATTTCTACAATACTGTTACTGTTAATTCTACTCTCTGCAGTGTTTAAATGCTTACATATACACACAGTTACTGTCCGTCCACACATACGACTCGGTTCTGCTTCTATGCCCCAGCTTTGTTTACTTTTTCCCACCGAGGCTTCTAGACTTCTGATTGGCCAACATTTCTGCACGGTTAGGAATCTAGCGCCACCTGCTGCTTTGGCATGTTCATAGCAGCGTTTTCCTTCATTTCTCCCTTTATGTGTGGACGGGATTATTTTTTAAAACGAAAACGGAAAATCTCCGTTTTCAAAAATACCCGTGTACGTGTGGACGTAGCCTCAGTCTCTGACTGGAAGCGCTAATTCGTCATTCGGCTTTTGTCAGACTAAAGTAACTGTTAAAACTGTTTGAAAAGCTAAGCTATACAACAAGGAGAGATTGAGAATTTCCTTTTAGTTCTCAGTTTATTTGATATTGACAAAAGTTAGTCAGTTTTGTCTGTTCTTCTGTAAAACAAACTAAGATTTATTTTTAGAATTAATATTTTGTTTCTAAGTGGAATTGACAATTTAGTCTGTTTCGTTTGTTCTATTTTGAAACTTAAACGCTTTAGCGGCTGCCTTTTGTGTAGTTTGCAATATTTGCCTTTATTTATCTGAAAAAGTCTCATGTTCCTTAAGTACATCTACCCTGTTGAACTTATTATGGGAAATAAATATTTAAATCAAAACAAGCTGCTGATTATTTCACATTTTACTTGTGAGCAACGGCACATTTAAATCTTACAAATATAGTTATTTGGCTTATATCGTGATATATATCGTTATCGCCTGAAATGAAAAAAACATATCGTGATATGAAAAAATCTCATGTCGCCCAGCTCTACTATCTAGCTATAGTACTGATTTACAATAATTTCAGAGACTGCGTCTTCAAAAAGCAAAAACTGTATCTGATTTATGTTTGTCTGTTAACCCTTTGGTGTTGTCTCCTAAGCTGTCGGGCAACCACGTTTCTAAATCTAGCTTTAATTGCCCAGTTTTTGCAAATGTTGACCTGTTGGACACTAAAACTGACCCAAAGAACCCACAACTAACTTTTGCACATGCTGAAATGGGGCAAGCATATCAAAACGTGCAGCCTAGCTTAATTAACACCTTACTGGCTGTCATATGTGGCTTGTATGTTGGGATTACTGACCCACGAGTGTTTCGGTGCATTGGTCCCTACTGTAAACTTCCTCATTGTCATTAAGCCTGGTTGTTCAACATGATACTGCATGACAGGCGTACCTGGCAGAGATGCCTTTAACATCTTCCCCTACTTGTGTAGTTGTGTGTGGGTTTAGAATTTTTCTTGGCCTTGGCTGACTGTCCTTAGGGCAGCTGCCAAACCAGCACTTTGATCTTTATTGGCTGGGCTGGATTGCCACGAGTGTCCATCAGTGCTTTGGTGTGCTGTACATAGTGGTCCCACTCCCTGCTAAAGCTTGGTACGCGAGGCACTGGCTCTAAAGAGGAAAGTTTTGGCTGAATGGAGGCCTTATGTAGCCGGATACTAGACCAGGTTTGAATTACTCTTGACATGGATTCATTTAATTACTTTAATTTTGGCTGGCACAGTGAACCAAAAGTTACTCCCTGCTTTGTCCACTCCACTCAAATATAACACTCAAAGTTAAATTGAAGCACTGGCAAGTATAATTCTTGCTGTGAGTGATATAATGATATGTATTATGTAGTATACTATAAATGTTTTTAATAGTGTTTCTAAACAGGGTCATGTTTGGTCTATGAAGTCGCACACACTTGAATTTATTTCAGTTCACAGAAAACAATAACTGGTTAGCAATTCAAGATAATGACAAAAAATCTGAAAAAACTAGAAGAGAGCAAAGGTGACAATTGGCAGTGCATATTATTATATAATGCATTTTGTACCGTTGTCATTGTTATTATTAATCTTTCATGCCATGGATGTAATACAGTTTTATATGAAATGCCCCCCCCAGCAGGAGTGGCAGGCTCGTGAGGGCTCATGACGGCCGCTCTCAGGGGCAGAAGCAGTATTAGTTGTTGGCAAATCACATGATGAAGTGCTAGTTGTTGTCATGATGGTTTCCTGAAGATGTAGGTGGCAGAATGTTTCCTTGTCCTTACCCTAGTGGAGTTTTGGTCAAACAGAAAATTGTTCATTCGATACCTTGGCTGATTGGGACCCACACCCATTTTCGCACCTTGGCTCGTGTGATTAGGCAGAGGATCCATAAGGGGTACATGACCCTCTTGGGGGACACTCCCATAGGGCTTAAAAATCTGGGACTCTCCACGATTTGACCTTAGAACTCAAGAAGCTGAAGAAGCTTCTCAGGTGAGAGGTGAAACGTCTTCAAGAAACTTCAAGAAAGAAGTCCAGACACTTTTCTTTCCAAGCTCCTTAGACTACAATGATCTGGATGACTGATGACCTTCCCAGTCCATCAGTTTAGTCAATCAGAACTACGCTATAGGGTGTAGTTTAGAATGAACTAGATCTTTCATGTTAGTTGAATTTTGCAGTTTCTTTGGACCAGGACGTGTCCTCACAATGACCTCACAAGCCCAGTGCAGTTCGTGGGAACACAAAGACCTCAATTACAGTTTAAGTGTCTGTGATTCCACGCATAAACCTTGTCTTCACACGGTGAGCATGAGGATCCATTTGGACATCTGCATGCTTGCCAATTTTTTGTGATTGTGCAAACTGAGCTGTAGAGATTTTACAATGCACCAACTGCGCATGCACCCCAGGCAGTGGACAAGTCAACAAGTATAACAGGCATGAATGCAAGTCTGCCATCTTAGATTTTAACTGGCATACATTTAAAAAGTTTTAATGTGTTTTTTTAACTACTTTCTCACTTTTTTAGTTTCTATAATTTATTTTTTTCACCATTATTTGGTATTCAGGTCTAGTAACAGGGTTTTCATTAGTAAACACAACTCATTGTATTTCTGCATAGATTTTATCAGTCTTTCTAAAACAGTTTGACATTTTTCCATTGTTTAACTACAGCATTTGCTTATTTGCTATTAAAATCATACCCAATTGATTTTGCAATCATTAAGCTAGCTAGCATACAACAATCCTTAACTTTTATGTTTTGCGCTCCTTCAAATTTGGAATTGCTAGGATGTTGAATGTCAGGCAGAAGGAAAAGAGGAAGAACACAGAGGCGTTCATGGGTGTAGTGAAGGAGGACGTTAGCGTGACAGAAGAAGATGCTAGGTATATGGTGTGATGAAGGCGCAGCCAACGGAAGGACATTAAAATATAGAATATAATTTTTGTTTCCATAACCACTCAGCAATATGACCAGAATCTAATATCCCGACATAAGACATTTATCGTCTCGACAACGATATACATCACAAAATTTTACATTTTCTGAAAATTCTCTGAATCTCGGGCAACTCGATTTGTGTGAAGTCTTTTTTTTTTTTTTAGCTGGTCGTGTACCTGAAGTCAAGTGTTTTGACCGATGCATGAAACTATACATTTTTAGACATTTTCTATGTGGGTATTTATTACATGTTGTGCTCCGGGGAAAAGCCCGCTCTAATGTTTGAATCTAGGGTCTATTTTTTAGCACCTCTTTTTTGCTTCTCATCCGTGCACACTCTGCTTACTCTTTCACGTGATTCAGTTTATTTTGAAAACTCTCAACAGGATCTTCAGCTTTATTGTGAAAGGTTTATGTGTAAATAAGCGGGCAGTGGAGCCACACGATGGTTTTACCTTCGTTGTTGCTAATGACAACGCATAAAAACAGGCACTTGTCCGTCCGTAGCGTGGTTATATTAAAAATAAGAGAAAGAGAGAACTTTAAGAAATTAACACTACAGTGACCATCAAATTGATAAAAAATATTTCCGTAAACAGTTTATTTTGCGACACCACGGAACAAATGATAGCGTAAAATGAAATGATAGACGTTTTCATATCGTCATCCGATATATATCGTTATATTGAACAGCCCTATCACTCAGGATGTTTTTGTATCATTTTTTCTTTACAACTCTTAATTCTCCTCTGGTAACAGCTTTAACACCACTTTGCCATTTTTGTATTACATTGGCTACAATCATGTTTGAACTGGCAGCGCTTACCGCACAAAGTTGTTGGTGTTTCATAACAGCAACCAAAAATACTAATGCTTTTAAAAATGAACACTTTCAATAAGTCATTGTTAAAAAACGATCACTTTTTTCATTAAACAGTCCAAAGTAATATAAAGCAGGAAACTGAAAAAAACACTAATAGTCACTATATTTTTCCCTGTCATTCTCACATGTGTCTGCTTAATTCGTTGTGTTATGAAGTGTGGTAGATGGATGGATACAACGATAAATAAAGTTTTAATAGGCACAGGGATGTGAAGCGTGTGGTGCACGCAGGCTAGCGTGTTGTGCTAATGATATTCAGTGCTCATTATCTGCAGTGATACCTGTGCTCTAGTGGAGAGATGAGTGCGTGTTGTTGTACTGAAGCCAAGTGTTTCTCACAGAGAGGGCCATTTTTGAAGTCTTGATTCTTCCTCTCATGGGGAACTACAGAAGAGCTGTTTGTGTTACTTCACCGTCAACATGCACAAATACACAAACACCTCTTTTCCCTCTCTTTGTCCAGGGCTGTATTTCTGTTGGGGGGGTGGGTTTTATGTGACTGTAACTCAGCTCGGTGCTGGTAGATTGCTGTTTTTAGACCAGTTCTCATTCAGAATTACTGGCAGGGATGTTTACAGACTATGGATGCTGTTAATTTTTAGAAATACAAAACTTTCAGAACTCTAAAGGCAAATCGAGAGAATGCAGACATTACATCTTCCTTTTTCCTAATAATACATTTAGGAGTTAAATTATTATGAATTATTATGAAGTTAATGACCATAAACATTAATCGTTTCTGATTGCTTAAGGTTAGGGTCAGCTGCTTTAGTATTACTGAAATATACAACAGGTGCAACAATGAGACAACCCCCAATCTCCCTCCTCGTCATTTCTGACTGTTTTTCATTAGTTTTGTATTTGGCTAGGGATCATGATACCTGGACCTACAGAGGCTGAAGAGGTAGTTCAGCTCCTCCAGGATGGCATATCAATACGTACCATTGCCATAAGGTTTGCTGTGTCTCACAGCACAGTCTCAAGAATGTGGTGAAGATTCTACTCTCGGAGAGCTGGACAGGGCTGCGGAAACCCATCATCAGGACCGGTATCTGCTCCTTTATGCAAGGAGGAACAGAATGCACACTGCCAGCGCTACAACATGACCTCCAGCAGGCCTCCACCTGCGCCCTGTGGGTCTGGAGAACTCATGGAGAATGTTATACTGTCTATAACTTTGTTCAGTATGGTCACTTTGGTAGTGGGTCAGTGATGTTCTGGGCAGTCATATCTATTAAGGTATCGGGATGAAATCTTTGGACGCTACTGCAGTGGGACTTGGTTCCTCCTGGCACACAACAATGCCTGAACTCATGTGGCAAGAGTATGCAGGGAGTTCCTGGAGGATCAAGGAGCTGTAGAACCAGTAGAACACCTCGGTGAAATCACGTTTTATTCCATCCAGCCACCAGGTTTTACCTCAGACTGTCCAGGATCTCAGTATTCCCCTGGTCCAGATCTGGGAGGAGATTTTCCTGGACAGATCCACGGTCCATACAAACTACCGAGAACCTGCTGTGTGAATTTTTCTCATGTTGATTTACAGGGTGTCTTTGAATTCAGCCCTCTGTAGGTTGATCACTTTCATTTCCATCAAACCAAGTGGCATCCTTTCATTCCTAACACATGACCCAGACCTTGTTGGTATAGATATCCAGCATGTTTTCTTTTTTTTTCATTTAGATCTGATGTGCTTTTTAAAGTGTTGCTTTAATCTTTTTTAGCAGTGTATTTCCCCTCCCTTCAAGCCTCCTCCAATGCCTTATCTTTAAGACTGATAGCATGTACATTCATCACCTCAGTTTATCTTGCCCTCATGATAATGTAACACTTATCTTTTCCTGAGGGTGGTGTTTATGAGCTCACAGACATGCTTGTGTCATGCTTGTGTTGATTTATTAGAAGCATCACGGTGTTTGTGAAGTGGCCAGCATGTAGCTAACTCTACTTCTATTCTCTGGCCACTAGGGCAAAAAGTTAGTCTTATCCTATGAAATAAAATCAAATCCAAGATACTTCAAAATATAGTATGTGCCTCACACTTGTGCAAATGTATATCTATTGATCTAGGCTTGCAAGGAATTATGGCTCTGTGCTGCTTTGTGTCGGTGTGCAGTGCTGTAGAAAAAGCCGGAGCGATGTGTCATCCGCTGTAAACGCCACAGCGCCTCATGATTACTATTGATCGCCAGTCTTGCTAACTGCGTCCGTCTCCGCGTCCGTCTCTCATTGACTGGCCTTAAGGGGGCCATCTCTCTCCTGGTTGGTGTGGCACACACTCTTAAGAGCAAGCACTCACACATACACAGACACCTTGTACTTGAGGAAGGCACATTATTCATAGAAATTAATGTAAAAAATTATTCATATAAAAATCATATATGGACAGTTCATGCTGCTTTTAGTGTCTGTATCTTTCGTCAGTTCAGTAAAGTTAGGGAATGAGTAATTACTTATTACTCATTCTTTTAACTTTCTCTGAAGTCTCAGTCATCACTGGTGAAAGCTGTAACCCTACCCTAACTATATTTTAAAGAAAAGCACAATTGATGCACTTCTGTTAGAATGATTGTTTTCAATGTTCCATGATTGCCAAGACTTGGTAAATCATTATTAAAATAACAAATATGACATAATGTGATTACCAAGAGCCAGAGTTTGGGGTTTAGGGTTGGGTTCAGTGGTGTCTTAGATCTTGGAGGATTAATTTGTTATCATCCATCAGATTTTTACAATAGGTGATTTATTTAGTTGTGGAACTAGGGTTTATTTAGTAGTTTTAGTCTCCTGCTAATCAAACACATTTTAAGAAACAGCAGTGGCAAGCAATTGATATTTTTGTCTGAAGCATGTCTGAAGCATGTCTGAAGCATGCACGCTGGCCTAGAAGTTAGTCTTTCATAAGCTTTTCGTTTTGGTTATGGCAAGTAGGCATGAATCCTGCAGCTTGAGGCTAATCTTTTAACATCCATTTGAACCCTGCCCATTGAAGGTTAGGGGTAGCATTTGGGTTAGTGGTTACCCCTTTATGTAGAATTCTTAGTTTTGTGAAATAGCACACGATCTGATATCCCCATGTTAGTATCATTCCTGAATCATAATAATGTTGGTCCTTTATTTATGCAGGTAGTCCCATTGAGACCCAATGTCTCATTTGCAAAAATATAAAAGTATGGTAAGTGTGGCTCACTGGGTCCACTCACTGGGCTTAGTGCTCAAGGGGGAAAAAAAAACAGTTTTTCAGCGTGGCTGTCCTGCTTTTGAAACATTTGTACCTCCCACCAGAGGGCACGAGGTCAAATAGGTGCTGTCCAGGGAGGGGTGAGTTGATTTTCATAGGTTCATAGCACAGTTTTCATAGATTCTCAAGCGCAAGTCTTTAATGTGTTTTCAGTGAACAGGGCTGAATAGTACATCTCAAGATTTTTTAAAGTCCTAGTTTATAATGTAGGTTTTTTGTCTTATTATTTATGATTTAAACTGTGGATGTCTTTTTCTCTCACTTTATTTCCTCCATCCGTCCACTTGTCCTTATCAGGGTCGCAGGGGGTTGGAGCCTATCCCAGCTATCATAAGGCAAGAGGCGGGGTACAGGTCGGCAGTCTGTCGCAGGGCTAACACAGAGAGACAGACAACCATTCACACTCAGGCTCTGGGTTTGAACTTGTTGCTTCACTATGTCCTTTCTGTGCCTGTGTGGGTTTTCTGTGACTGACTGCCTGTTCAGGGTGCACTGCGGTTCCTGCCAAATATCGGCTGAGAAAGGCTTCGACCCCAACGCAAATCTGTTTGGATAATGGGTTAAGAAAATGGCTACTCATTTTCTGTAAGCAAACCTTCATTAACAGGCGTTGATTAGAGATTAGATTAGAAACGTACCTTTTTTATACAGTGGTAAGAAAGGTAAGCACAGCATCATCACTAAACTCACCTGCAGTACTACAACTCAGTGTGTGAGTGGAAACTGTGTTGGTGACTGGAGACAAAGTGTTCCAACATGCAGTCAAACATTAACTGCCACAATAAGGCACAGTGTCCTTAATCATTTTCTCACTTTAGTGGAACCCCAATATTTCTAGGTTGGAGACAGAGACGAAGTGCAGGTAAAGCCGGCTCCTGTATCTAAACCTGTGCTGTACTAGTGCGTGCAGCCTCTCATGCTCTGTGCTTGCTTGTGAGACCACTGTTTCATGGGTTACAGTACAAACACAATATACTCGGGTGCCTGCAAGTGCATTTATTAGTGTGTGAGCTTTCCGTGTATGGAGATGTGTGTAATGTATGTCTGTATGTGTTGCTGCGGGTGCCGGGTTGTGCTGATATAGTGCCTCATTAGCTGCTGTGGACACTAATCTCCTTTGTGGCAGTCTTTCATCCTTACCGCAGGATTTATGGACGCCCTCGCGTGCTGCCAGTGCAATACGTCAAGCTGTCATTGGTTGATCTTACTTCCTGGTTACCTCCCCTCCTCCCCCTTCCCCCCCTGGATGTTAATGTGCTATTTGTTTCACCTGTTAAGCAGCAGGCGTTGGAAGATGTTAGTAGAATAGTGGCTGGCAGTGAGTCATGTTTTTAGTAAACTGGATGGAAATAAACTGGAGGATGATCAGAATATTACAGCTTCTGGTTCACTCAAATCTGACTGGCTCAATACAGGTAGCCTCTCTTTCTTTTTTTACCAGGTCACCAGAGACCTGTTTACGGTTGGGTTTAAAAGTTTACATCTGCTCCTTATAGAATTTTCACTTATCATATCCAGATGGAATTTTAATAATTGAAGGTGAAATGTTTGTGAAAGAGTTAAAATGTTTCAAGTTTCTGATCATGTGGCAGGCTTGTAACATACCTAAGGCTACGTCCACACTAACGCATCGTTTTCTCTCCGTTTTGGCCTCCCGTCCACACTGAGATGGCGTTTTCCTCAAGTAAAAACGCAGCCTTTTGAAAACGCTCTCGAAAACGCATACATTTCAAAACAGAGCTGTCCAGCTGCAGTGTGGACACTCGAAAACGCAGACTTTCTAAAATGATGACGCGTTTCAGTCATGTGATGCAGTCATGTGACCAATTAAACAAAGATAGAGGACATTATACAGCAGTTCTTTTGATTGCTCTCAATTTTGACAGCCCTAAAAAAGATTAAGATCCGTTTGTACATGCTCCAGACAGCTTTTCTTCAAATTCTTAATTCTCACAGGACTGGAACGTGAGCGGTTTTGGCCGCTTTAATGTGGACGCACATTCTGTGAAAACGACTGAAAACGTTAGTGTGGACGCAGAGCGTTTTCGGACGCAGAGCGTTTTCAGACGAAAACGACGTTTTCAAATCTATCCGGGCTAGTGTGGACGTAGCCTAAATCTGTGCTGAAGAGGTCTGCCAGTGACCTGGGGGATGCTTCCTTTCTTCATGAAACAAACAATCAGCATTCCAACTTCAAGGTTCCATCACTGGATTATTCACTGTTATCCAAACGCATATATATAGACACACACATGTGTGCGAGTAAAGATGACAGGAGCAAACACATTGGCGCAGATGGCCACGCACAAACACGTTCAGATGCAGCAGGACGCAAAACAAACACACAGGAGTTTGGTGTCCTAGTTTCCATCTGTGGAGGGGCTGTTCTCCTGCTCTTGCTCATTCCTTCACTCACAAACTCATCTCAAGGGGGAAGCGGTGGTGGTGTTAGTGGTGGTCTCATTGTGGTCACATGACGTGTTGCTGCTGTTGTTGCAATTTGTGTGTGTGTGAAAAAGAGAAGACGTTTGGATCTGCATGTTTGCATCACTGCTCTTGTGAGGAGCCGGTTATATATATTTTCTTTGTGTGTGTAAGAGTCTCCCTGCCAACAGTTCCTCCTTCTTCTCTGATTGCTTCTCCATCAGAGTGTGATCTAATACAGGGATTACTCTGGGATTAAGTGACTCTCTCATAAAAGAACACCTCACCAGCTCCATATCTCCACAAGACTAGCCATTTGTTATGGAGTATCATCATGTGGAGAACATCTCATAGGAGTGAAAACCGCTCCAGACAGGAGTCAAGTGTTCGTAAGAGAGGAAGTACACCGGCAGAGAAGATGTCCAGCCTCAGAAACTAACCCAAAACATGTTTTTCTTAAAGCCAACCAGCAAATTTAACTCCATGGTTTAATTTTTCGCACACACATACACACACATACACACACATTTATCATTCATACAGTTTATGACAAAGTCTATTTTTGGAAAACTGGCCAGAAACACTGACTGTGTTAAGTTAGTAAGCTATTACTGGTCTGCCATTAAGAAACAGGGAGGTCTTACTTGAGTTACAGTTGTGTACGTGGTGCTTTGATACTTTGTTATGGTGTGGAAGAAAGTTTCAGTGGTAGTTCAGTGTTTTTCGCTCTGCGACTGTGAAAGAGTCTGAGAGTAAGTAAGGAAAAAAGTAAAAAACAAGTGGTAAATAGGCTTACTTGTAAATTAGAAATAATGTCAAGCACAAGGATTGGGTGACCTGTTCTGTGATTATTTAACTATAGAAAGGTATATAAAAGAACACACACACACACACACACACACA
>NW_005187569.1:262468-263965 GCF_000239375.1 Pundamilia nyererei
TATATAATATCATTTCTACAATAAGTTGTTAGAACTAAGGAACCCTTTCAGATGAGAGGTGAAATGTCTTCAAGAACCTAAAAAAAGTGCACTTGCCTTCAACTCAACCACTTACGACTGCTGTGAGGTGGATGACTGTGAACCTACAAAGCTGTGTATACTCTCATACTATCTGTGTATCGAGGTGTCCATTGGTTCTTCCTGGAACGTTGATGGTGTTTTCCAGAGAACTGATTGGTCAGCAGTCGGTGGTTTTGTACCTGTTGATTTCCTGGGATCTTGGCTTGAGTTTTTGCTGGAAATGAGAGGTGCTGCATGTTGTGCTGAACCCACAGAGAAGGGTTTGGTTCGTTCTCCCATAGCACAAATAAAACCACGCTCCTGATCTGCTCCAAATGACAGCTTGGGAAGTAAGTAAGGGGATGGTGAACACAGTGGAGAATTAAACTCTTTAGCGAAGAACCGTCTTATTTCTTTGTAGATTTTAGATACCAGGCAAGATCTAAAAATCCATTATGACTCTTAATTTCATCAAGACCTGCTGGGTAGGACAAGGTTCCCTAAATTTTAGTCAGTGATGACATGTTATAACCTGATGAGTATTGAATACAGATTACAAGTCAGGCCACCATTGTCAGAATATAACACAGACAACATTATGCATTGCTTTTCACTCTGAATCCTCTTGGTAATCATAATGTGATTACCAAGAGCCAGAGTTTGGGGGTTAGGGTTGGGGTCAGGGGGTCATTCTGAATACTGTGCTCTGAAAAGATGTAGATGTAGAAACATGCCAACTGTGGCTTGGTTTACAATGAAAATGATCTGTTTTGTTCGCAGCGTGGCTCTGTTTCACATGTTTTACTTTATAATGAAAATTGTGTTTGTGTCAGTCAACTGTCTTCTAAAGAGATAATTCAGTCAGTATTCAGTCAAAAGGGGAAAAGAATTGTAGTTATTATTTAAATATATAGTATCAGTAATAGCTGACATGGAACGCTATACTTTAGGAGGACTACAGGGATACAAATTAACACAGATACACATTTTGCATCTTGGTCATGTGAACATCTATTTCGATGTCAACATTCATTATCTCTGTTTTATATGGTTATATTGTTTCTGCGTTCCTTCTGGTAGTTCATTGTATCCTTTGAATTTGTACAACACTAATTAGCATATTTCTATTTGTACTTGAAATAATAAACAAAAAAACAAAACGTAGCGGCTATCCGGTTGTTAAGTGATGACGCGACGAATCCTACTTCCGGGTCTAAAGTAGTCTGCGTTTAATATGGCTTTTGTTTTGTTAACATGTTTAATGTTATGTATTTTCTTCTATTTGATCTCAAAAAGCTCCTAAAACAGTCAGTGATCACTGTTGACCTCCCTCGGCTTTTATTACCACTAATCATTTATTTAAGCTCAGTTTTTAAAACCTTAGGATGTAGCTACAGCCCAGCCCATGCAGCAGTATATGAATGACTAACCTCATAT
>NW_005187569.1:264370-315973 GCF_000239375.1 Pundamilia nyererei
ATTTTATTAAAGATGAAAGACTTTAGACAGTTTTTCAACTCTCAGTAATGCCATAGTGATCGTTTGATATATGGACCTGCAGCGGAGTTTAGACCCAGACACGGCTAGTGACGTCAGACTGAACAATCGGATACTGAATTCAAGGACGATGCCAGGCAGGTACGTCAGGATGGTTGTCGATATGAAACCCACGTGGGAGGAATGCTACGGTTTCCACGCTACAAACCTGCAGTATTCTGATGACGCCGACATGTAGCAGTGTGAGCTCATTGTTTAGTGTCTGCTCAACTTTAGTTATTAGTAGAGGTAGCTGGTTAGCTAGCTGGTTAGCTATGTGTAAACATAGCTCCTTGCTATCTAAAGTATAACTGGATGCTGGCGTAAATTCTTGACTATCTCACACTTCTGTTTAATCAGTTTTCTGTTTGACGTTTATTCAGCTGTGTGAGGAACCCTCCCGAGGGATTAATAACGTTTTATTTAATCTAATCTAATCGAATAACTTTAATGTCAGCCAAACCGATTTACTCACGAAAAAATAATACACTGAAAAAAGCCAAACAATAACATGTTTAAGTTATTTCAGTGACTTATATATCATGTTTAGCTTGAGTAGCGAAAGACTGCTGGGGTTTGAAAACGATGTGCCGGGAGTTTGCTGTTCTCACCGGCTCAGATATTTGAAGTTTACACAGCTACAATCTCGCCTGAAAATATGTTAAAAGTTTATTTTGCAAACCAGAAAGAGTAATAAGAGCAATATTAAAACTAAGTAGCTGCATTAGCCATTGATGGAAACTGGAATTGGCTGGGCCAATCTGGGATATGGTTTTTCAATTTTGTTGTCCATGTGGAAAATCGGGAGAAATTTGGGAGAATAGTGACTCCAGGAGATTTTCAAGAGGGGCACTGAAATTTGGGATTCGCCTGGAAAAATCAGGGGAGAGGTGGCATGTGTGGTCTGTGGCAATGACTGTAAAGTACAGTACAGTCATTTTACAGTCATTGGTTCGTGGGCTTATGGTGACATTGTGTCAGTACTTAGCTTGTGGAAGGCTAGCTAGCTAGAAGGTAAACATTAAATTTCTTGCTAACAAGAAAATTCGACTATATATTAAACAGCTAAATGTTAGAGTAACCAGAAGTATTTGATCTGTAAAGCTTTATAAAGTGAGTTGTGTTTGCCACTCTTCATGATATATAAGGTCTTATTAGAGAAAAAAATGTGAATGAAGAAGAGAAGCTATTTTTTGGGTTGAGGGGTCTCTTTTGTAGCTCAGTCAAATCTACAGGACAAAAAACAAATACAAAAGCTACAAAAGACCTACAGTAAAGTACAGTATATATGACAGAAACTGAGTTTGTATAGTTTGGTATAATTTGAGCTTGAAAGTCAATATTTGCTATGGCTGCCTTTATTCTTTAACACAGCTTGAATAGTGTTCTTGTATTTTCTTTAAGTGGTCTTCAGGAATAGTTTCCAGGTTGCTTGGAGGATAGCAAAAGCACTTATTTGGATGTTTGCTGCCTTTTGTTCTGTCAAAATGATCCCACAGTGCTTCTTTAATGTTGAGGTCCAGGTTCTGGGGAGGCTAATAATTCAGGAGATATGGAAGTAGCCGTACACAGCTAGTTTGAGTCCAGCCATTCAAACCTTGTCTTTCTGTTTGCGTAGTTTGACTCTAGAGAAACAGGGTGCTGTGATATCAGAGGATGATGCCTGGTGGCTTTCTGCTCCTCCCCCCTTCCCTTTGGAACTGCTTCCACCATCAAGTGCTTCGCTTCCATTTCAAGAAGTGTCAGTGTCGCTGCACCACCAGACTCCCAAGGACCAGGTCTGTCACCCCAACAGAGCTCAGAGTCCGCAGAGCTACTGCGTCAAAACCTTGGAGAGGATATAATGCATCTAGGGAGCTTGTTTATTTAGGATACAGGCATACTGCTGCTGCTGCCGAAGAAGATACAGAGCAAGAAGATATGTAACAATGCGGTACTGGCCTAGAAGATACATATCAAGGGATTCAGGCCAAGGAGATGCATGTCAAGATACCTTCCTGTAACCACTGAGCCTACCAAGTGGTACTAGGCTGTTGGGAATATGCGGTGCAGCTACTGTAATCTACAAATTATGTGTTACGTCTAACTAGTCTCAAAGTGTTAATGCTAGCTTAATGGTAGCTTTTTTTAAATAAGCATTGTCATATGCAACACTAGGGTGGCACTGGGGGTGGCAAGAGATTATTTTAGGGGGCCACATGTAGATCCGCCTGATGTTTTGTTAGCAGTATTATGCAGTAGTTCCTGTCCTTGATGCAGTTTGCACTTCACCATCACACTCTTATGGTTTAGTGCAGACAAAACTTAAGTGTCCATATCTCCACACCCTTAAAAAACTGCAGAGTATGTCACAAGTTTCTTCTTCCCTGCACACAAACTGTAATCACCTAAAATATATAAGTAGGAAGAAAACGGCATGTGTGATGGGTTTTTTTTCCTATCTGCCAGTCATGCAGACCATTTAAGAACTTTCGTAACACTAGCTACAACAAAACTGAAACTGTGACGTGATTACTCAAGTGACAACAGTAATGCGTTATGTTGTTGTTTCATGCACTACACCTAAAATTGCCACTAACACATGCAAGCTTTTACCAAGAGGCTGCGCCGCTGAAATGTTTTTAACTGTTGGTATATGTTAAAAGCAGCATCTGTGCTGACAATTTGGCTGTATTTAAAAAAGGGATCGCTCAGAGAAAGTCTAAAATTGTTCAAGTGATCAGTTGTGGTACCTTTTATGTATCTTTGGAGGTTTCCCACAGATTTGGATTCTGTTCACGGTAGTAGGTGGGGGAGGACTTCAAAAGGACTTGAAAAGTGGAACACATACACTGAACAATACTGTTTTTGAAGTACTTCGTGCCAGGTAACGTATCACAAACATGTCTCACCCCATAGATGGACTCTGACCACAACTGCTTGTTTTTGTTCGTGGCTGCAGGTCCTCATTACAACAGCCCTCTACCTTGCACCCCGTCATCAGCTGTAGTTGGTGGTGTTGGAGCCTGTTGTATCAAATGAAACACTGTAAAATCAAGACAAATGTAATCTGCATTCACAGCAAAATATGCGGCAGGCGTCTCTGTCAGAATGTTGTTAAATGTTGCATTATCCTTTTTCAAATCAAATTCAAATTCAAATTTTATTTATCACGTACACAGTCATACACAGTACGATATGTAGAGAAATGCTTGGACAACTGCTCGTGACCTAAAGAAAACAAAAAAGGAAAAGACTGGAAATAAATATGAAAAATTAAAAAGGGTAAATTTAACTAGGAAGGAATAAAATATAAATTAAGGTTAAAAATGAAATAACTGTACAACACAAATTAGAATGAAGGGTAAATTTAACTGGGAAGAATAAGATAAAATATATAAATTAAAGTTGAAAATAAAATAACTGTACAACAAAATACACAATACACAATATAGAACTATATAAGAGTGTATGAAGAAATATAAATATAAATATAAATAAATATATACACAATAACAGCAGCTGTACAAGTATTAACCGGAAATGAAGAATATAGTGACCAGTGTTGTGCAAAAACAAAGTCCAGAAAGTCCAGTGTGTGTGTAAGAACTATATGTGTCTATATGTGACTTTTTGTCTAAAGGCCTTTACGTTCATCATGAACAATGCTCATTTAGAAGTCTGTGTTAAACTTAAAGTTGGAACATGAAACCGGGATTCGGAAATTGATTTTCACCAGTGTTCTACTTTCTGTTCTACTTTCCTCTCTCTTCCTTGCCTCACTCTTCCATAGTTTTGTGTCATGTGACTAAAATGACAATTGTCCACATCTTGTCCATATTATTTCTTTTCATGGGAAGCAAGTCAAAAGGTATTAATGGTGTTGTTCTGATCAAGCTTTCTTTGCATACTTTCTAAAGTGTAAAAAAAAGTTTCTCTGTGAATTGTGTATTGTAAGTATAAAGCACACCCTGTGAATGACTAAATCAGCAAAGGTAATTTGCAAAATGTGTCAGTGTCATCTTCAGTAACAAACACAGCTGATGAGAGAAATATCTCAACAGCGTTTTTGCTTCAAAAACAATTTCCCAATTAAAAGGCAAGTTGTTTTTAAAATTTGTAGTCTATGACAGAGGAAACAAAACTTGGGTTTGCACATAACCTATAGCAGAATAACTAAAGGATGGTTTGGTCTGATCCAGTCCTAATTCTAAGATTTATCAGAAAGGAAAATTTTAAGCCTTAAAAGAAGCGTGGGTGGCTGTCTCCACAGAGGAGGGGCTGAAAGCTGGAAGCTTTGCATCCCATTCTACTTTTAGGAACCACAAGTAGGCCTGCTGATATTTTTTTTTTTTTTTTTTTTACTACTACTATAGAAATTCCAGTGTTTTTTTACAATGGGACCGCAGATAAACAAAAAGTAAAGTGGTCTCAATGTGGCCAACAATGAAAAATAAGTTTAACATCCTTACTAAAGGATTATCTAGGAGCTTTTAGAGCAACTTGATAAAAAGGAATTGCAAAAGTGTGGTTTAGAAATAACAAATGCTCACATTTGTTTTCCTGCTGCATCATTCTGGGACAGGATGTTTAGCAATACTGTGCAGAAGAAAAAAGACATCAGAAACATTTGTTAATGTGGACGCTGAAGGACAGATCCTGGTCAAAGGGGAGTCTAATGTTCTCACTGTGTTATTGGAGGCCAAGCAGACACTGTGTTTCTTAGAATCACTTATGTCTGATTTTAGAAGTACAACATTGCATTCCAGATAATAAGTAAAAGTTTAATTGGTCCCATTTAAAGAGATGTTAGCACATTAGCATAAATGATAGCTTTGCTGGCAAATGTGACTCAAGTGTTTTGTGGGTTTTTTTCACTAATTTTTGAAGATTGAAATTAAATTTCTCTTTTTACCTTTTTAACATCAAAAGATTTTTTGACCAAGTGAAGAAATTAAATAAAGATGTTCCAGTAATATTTGTTAGGAAAGCACTGAACTTCCCTGTGTGACTGCGAGGCATGTCGGCCCACCTGTCAATGTACGGACGAATAGGCTAGCATTGCCGTGTTGATCTGGCAGCCATCCACCTTGGCGGTCTGACTGCAGAAAAATCACAGATTGGTGAATGTTTTCACCGAAGCTATAATGTCCCACATGAGGCAGTGTTTTGCTTTCTTTGCTCTGTGTATATGTGTGTGTTTGTGTGCGCACACAGTCTCCCTCTCTCCCCGGTGGTGCTGGGGTGTTTGGCAGGATAAATATAGCTGCGTTGGTGTAAAGCTGTTTTCTCCTCGGCTTTTGTAGCTTTAATCAAAAGCAATCTGGAGGAGGGAGGAATGGAAGGGAAAGTGGTGGGGTGAGGGAGCGGGAGGGAGGGAGGAGGAAGAGGAGCGAGAGAGATGGTAAGAAGAAGAGTCGGGAAAGCGGGGTGATGCCAGAGTGTTTTATTTTAGCTCTCTTTAAAGAGTCATTGGGGAGTGCTCAGGAGTAATGAGAACCCTGGTGGCTGGAGGAGTGGGACCGGCTCTAACCTCCACTCACCCTCCTCCTCCTCCTCCATCCACTCACTGTCTCTTTATTTCCCGCCCAGCCTCACTTCCTCTGTCATCTCCTTCTTCCTCATTCTGGCTCTCATATCACTTTGAGTAAGGCTACATTCACACTGCGAGCCGTCCTTGCTTCTCTCTGCCTTTCTATTCTGGGCTGTAGCCCACACCTCTTATCAATATGAGCTGATGGTGGTGAAGAATGTGCACAGAGAAACTGTTGTTTTTAAGAGCAGCCGCCATGTAGCAGAGCAGAAGAACAGAGCCCTCTGTTAGTTTTGTTAGTGATCTTTTGAGTAAAGTTTACTGTAACAAGCTGCTGTGATGCCCTGGCGACCTGTCCAGTGACAGCTGGGATAAGCTCCAGCCCACCCCACCCGCAGCTCTTAACTGGATAAGCAGTTAAGAAAATGAATGGGTGGATGGATGTTACCAGCTGGTGCTGTGCTCAATTTTTGACAAATCTATTTAGGCTAAAGCTGAAGCTCCAAAGATATTACATTTGCCTTTTCTCAGCTTGCTTCTTTTTCATTTTATTTTTTAAGAAAAAAGCAATGATAGAAAAACTATTCAGAAAATTCTGATCTCTCCACATTTAGCAGCGAAAGCAAGAAAGGTGAGTAAATGGTAAATGGACTGGTTCTTATATAGCGCTTTTCTACTCTTCTGAGCACTCAAAACGCTTTACACAACTTGTGCATTCACCCATTCACACCCATTCCAGATGCTTTCTAACTGACATTCACACACTCCGATGAATGCATCGGAGAGCAATTTCGGGTTAGTATCTTGCCCAAGGATATTTGGCATGCAGACTAGGAGAAGCCAGGAATCGAACCACCAACCTTCCGATCAGTAGATGACCTGCTCTACCACCTGAGCTACAGCCACAGCCACCCTACTGACACTTGGTATCAATAGGGTGATGAGGTGATGAGTCAGATGTACAAAAATGTACAAAAACTTTTTCCAATTTTGATGCTGATACCAAAATACCATGCAGATACCAAGTGTCAGTCCTATAGCACTGTTAAGTAATTATGTGTTAAGCAACATCAGGCTTTAGTTACACTGTTATACTGTTTTTGCAACTTTCTAAGGTAAAATGAATATGTCCAGGTATAAATGTGTATTGCTCTGGTATTCATTTATAAAATAATAAATGCCAACTGGATCGAAATAAATCAAGTGTTAATCTTTTTCACCTAATTTATTTGAAAAGGTCTTAGTGTGAGAGACTTTACTGTTTACTGCTGTTATTTACAGACAGGGTGCTTTCCCTGTTCTCACTGTGTGAACACCTCCTCATCTGAGCTCGTGGAGTGGAGCTGACAAGAGTCACTGATGACACCTTATGTTACCATAATAACGCAAAATCTAAATCTAAGTATTAGACCAAAATGAAAGAGAAGCCAGCATGAAAAAGAATTGTGTACTCCTGAGCTTTTCACTTGACCACAAAAAACGACTGCAAGCTCTGCAGATGTAGAAAGAAAAGCTACAGTAGCAGGTATGAAATACCTCCAAAGTGTTATGAGTGAAGACTGCTGGCGTGTTGGTATAGTAAACACAGAACAAAATAGAACTGAATTGAATACTTCAACACCATAGGTTGACTCATCTTCACAATCCCTCATCTAGCTTCTTTGGATCAATAGCTAAATATTGATTATCCTGGTCTGAAGTTTAGATTCTTTGAAGTCTTAGAAATATAGTCAAAAGAAGACGGTTGAAGATAGTGGATACATGGAAAGCTGAAGTTGGGGAGAGCAACAGAAAGACCAAGTCCAGAACAGACACTGAATAGGTTTTCAAGTTTTTTGCTATATGCACAGTGGAAAACATGTTGCCCTGTAAGATCTTTTTTCTTTGCTATCCACAACAAATGCAGAAAAACATATAAACATATAAAATAGCTACACAGAAGAAATGATCATTAAAGACAATTTAAAAAACAACTATAAACCCAGCATATATAGTCAAAAACATGATAAATAGGAAACGCTAGCATGGTGGTGGGTTGCATCCATCTTTAATATACAGTCTATAGAAGTGACTAGTCAGTCACTCAGTAGGCCTCAGTAGACCTGTCCTAAAGCTTTTCAGCTTTAATGGGGACCTCGGTGCACAAAATGAACATTATGTTGTCCTCAACAAGACTTTAAACTAGAGCAAGACCATAAGGTGTTTACTGAGGTTACAGTCCAAGGTAGCTGAAAGCTTCTAGTCATGCTTCTTTTTGAAACCAGAGTCGCCGCCTGATGGCCATTAGAAAGAAATGCAGGTTTAAGGCATTAGCTGCACAGCACAAGAGGACCGGAGAGGGGAAAAGTGTCATCTTATACTTGATGCCATTTCTTTAACGTAGTGATTACAGTCTGTTCATAGAATGAATGCAGTATCTAACAGCAGCTGAGTAGTGGAAACTGGCGTCAAAGGCTTCTTTGATGCTTTGTTTGGAGCCAAGTCTGAGTGTGCCACATACTGTACATGGTACAAAGTCTGTTGGTCGCTTGAAACTGAATTAGCTGTCACTGTCAAAAAGGGTTAACATCAAGTAATCACTACATCCCGAAGTGGTTATGCAATTCACTCAGCTGTGTGGGTCTGATGCGTGTGTCACGTGTCTGCGTTTGGACTCACTCTTTGCCGTAGTGCATCAGCACAGCCAATGTATAGTCAGTGTGCATATGTGTGATGGGACAAATAGAAGGAAAGAAGACAGGAGATATCAGTTTGGCAGCGACTTGAGTGTCCTTTCATTATCCAGTTGGCTTTGTGTTCCTCATTTGGAGGCCAAGAGCGGCCCACAGTGGAAGCAAAGCTGCTCCCTGCTATAACTGCCTTGATGTTGATCTTAAAAAGCTTCCATAAAAACCTTTTTCTGGGCAGCAGAGCAGCTCTTTAGGAAGTGCATTGTTCCATTTCCTGTTTGACAGTCACAGCCGTGCCTCAGATTAGTGCTTGGCAAAATACTTGGCTGAGATGATTTCTACTAACTGCAGTAAAGAATATTTCCTTTCTCTTCGACACCTTATTGTGATACTAATGTGAAAAGCGTTCAGCTCCTCATCACTACTTCACTGTCGTGTTATGCAAGTATATGTCATATATTATCTGATCTGTTTGTGCAGAACCTCTGTGATGACAGCTTGTTGGCAGATTAGCTGATAAAGATGCATGTGTCGTATGGCTGTTATTGTAATCCCCACCCGTGCTCCTTCTATCTTAGGTGATCTGGGTGTGCAATAACTGCCGAAAGCAGCAGGAGATTCTGACCAAGCCAGGGGAGTGGTTCACCGGGCCCCCCGGGAAGCCCGCTGGCCTCGGTTCAGCCGTCAGCGAGCCATCAGTGTGCCAAGCTCCCGGGGATAAGAAGCTCAGATCTCGCTCCCAAGCACCACCGGGGTCCACCACTGCAATCTACGACCCCAACCGACCGAGCGCACCTGGGACCGCGCCTGGCACTGATGCTCGGTCGCTCAGTGAACCACCACGAGACACGTAAGGCGGAGCTATAAAGTAGAACCCGTGTTTCTGTGGCAAAATGCATATGCAGACATGGGCAAACAAAAGGCATATTTTATTCTTTTACCTCATGGGTGCGACGAACATCACTGAAAAAGTGTGAAATGTTCAATGTTAAAATATAAAGGAGAGTAATTTGCTGACAAAGTTTTTTTTTAATGCTGTTGTGGTCACAAGTTGTTTTTCCAAATGATTGATTTAATCTCTTTAAAAAATAAGAATTGGCTGCACAACTTTGCATTTATTTTGGATTTTCTCAAATGAACATGGGGTCAAAGTAGACTTACAGGTTTAATTATATGCATGTTGTCCCTCAACCACATACTTTTGCTAGCCATCAATAAGCTTCTGACTTAATTCTGCATATTTGACCACTCATCTTGGCAGAATTGATATTTTTTACTCAAATTGGTTGGTTTCCTGGGATGAACCCAGCTTTGAAATGTAGTCCACATTCAGATTGGGGTGGTGGGAATTCCACACACTTAATATGACCCTGTTTAACCATTACAAAACCACTTGTGATGTGTGTTTGGGATCATTGTCCTGTTGGAACACCCAATTGTGTTTCAACCATCCAGCTGTTGATCTGTGGGGAAGTTGAAGAATTTGGAGGTAGTTCTTGTTCTTCATTATTCACTTTTACAGTGGACTACTATTGCTAGCCCAGAGCACAACACTACCATCACCATGCTTGGCTGCTGGTACAGTTTCTTTTAGCTCTGAAAGGCTCGCTTTTACTCCTCCAAACATACCTCTTGTCATTGTGGTTAGTAGCTTGAATTTGTCTGACCATAAAACCTTTCAGGCATTTGACTTGTTCATGTGGCAGCACACTTTCCATTTGTGTATTGGTCAGTCCAAATACTCCAAATACCAAAACAAATACTCGTCATGCTGGAAAGAGAAACTACCAGTTGTAATCAATAATTTTTTATGCATGAATCATGTAATTGAGACTGTGTGTATAATTTAGATCTTTTGTGGATTAGCGAAAATAATAATAATAATAATAATAATAATAATAATAGTAATAATAATAATGTGCACCCAGTTCTTGTTTTATAAAGTAATTAAGGATGTATGCTGTATGATTTTTTTCTACCCCTGAAAAAGAACAATTAATTAAACATAATTAAAAGTCCAATATTCCCATTAAGTGTCCATGCCCATGATGAGTCTATGTGCACCTCTGGTCTCAATTTTATACATTTCCTCTGTTTGCAGCAACATGTGCATTTAATATCTGTGCTGGTACCCTGTGGATTTTATGGTAGCATGCAGATACAGAGATGAAGATCAATGTGTAAAATTGCTGCCACATTTACATAATGAGGTGACAAGAGCTCAATACTCAAAAAACTCCCACACAGAATGTGATCAATCCATCTAAGGCCTGAGTACTGTGAAGGCAACAGCATATGATTCACCCTTAATTTGTCACCCTCTGATACTGTGACTCAGTAATGGAGGGATCCACCTTAATTTGAAAAATGAGAAGGTGCTGCACGCGCTGGAGTTACTCTGGAGTGATGGTACTCTCTTTCAGATCATATCACTTCCAAAGACAATGACCACTAACATCGCTGCATTAGGTTGTTTTGAGGAATAATAAAAAAAGAAAAACAAACAAACACGTAAAGCAAGTAAAATATACTGTTGGTGTTTATCCTTTCCCAATGTTTACTGACAATATTTTCTGGGACATCATCTCCCAAGCCAGAGCTGGTGCTGACAGAACAATAAAAACTACACTGTAAAAAGACAGATGTTGACATTGTTTACATGAACAGCAGTGGGTCCACTCAAATCCTCCTGTAACACCAGGAATATTTCTCATATTATTGCAATAAACAGCAAAAACATGTGCTTTTGTTTTCTTTAAAAATATAAAACCCAATTGATTTACAGCCTTTTTGGTTAAGAAGACATGTGATCAGATACCTGCACTGAAAAAAAATCAATTTAAAAATAACATGTTCATATAGCTACATGAAATTTAGCAGAGACATGTTAATGTTACATAATGTATTACTCCTTCATGGAGCTTTGCAGATCCTCAACTAGATCTTAGAGTTGTCACTAGGGGGCAGAGTGGAGTGGAGAAGACAGGAGTCGTATTATGCAAAGAATCTTTGTAATGAGGTGAAGCCAGCTAGGATAGGCTCCAGCCACCCCACAACCCTGATAAGGATAAGCGGAGGAGAATGCATAGATGAGGTGAAGCCAAATGTTATTTATTATCAAAAGTGTCCATGACAGTCATTCTCTATATTTCTTATAACTTTCTCATTTGTTTTCTTCTTCTTCATGGTGATCTCTGCTGTTGATCCTTTTCCGTTCTCCACCAGTCAGTCTCTGACCTATTTATATTGTCATCACCATCACACCCCTGGCTTCCAAGAGCACTGCACATAAGCGCATGTCTGCAAACAGGCATCATCACACAACCATAAATCCCACATCAGATGTGTGGAAAGGACGGCCAGCCAATGGTTATTCAATGTCCAAATGTTTGCTTTGTGTTTATTGCACTAATGGCATTTCAGCACTCCCTTTATGTATAGCTGGAGAACTAGCAATACATACATACAATACATTTTTTAAAAGACAGAGCCAAAGATATCTTGATTTTTTACTCTATTAGTTCTGACCTCTGCTAGTTCCATAATTTGGGATTTGTGGGGTTCACTGATTAATACTGCTTTTCTTGAGATGCTCCTCTTCAAGAGCCACGTTTTTCAAAAGAACCACAATGTACTGGTAGCCATCAATTCCTGGATTCACCAGATAATTGAACTTCATAAACCTCCTCAAGAGCAAGTGAAATGTGTAAAATTGTTAAAAAGTGCCCATTTTATCTTGTGTTGTCTCAGCCAGCAGAAAGAAAGCAGTCCTAATGCTTGTGTTATTGAGCACCATCTCCCACATTCCTCATTTGCTTCCATTATACAATGATGGATTATGCCTCTTAGCATTGTTTCCTATGCCATTCATTGTAATGGAAGAATGAGGCTACTTCCAGCACACTTAATAGTAGAACGAGTTTTCACTTGTGACATTCTATTAGTGGACACTAATGTTAACAATGAAATGGTAACAGATGCAAATCACACCAGTGGCATTTGTCACACATGGCTTAAGTGGATACATTGTATAAGCAGAAGCTAAAAGCAGCCACATACATTAACCAAAGTCTTCCACCCTCCACGTGCTGTCACAGCTGTCTGTGATGCTCGGTTTGTGACTCACTTTCCGCCAAATGAATCATATAGCTACTCATTGAAGAGCCTTCTTACGCGCACATGTGATGATTTATTGTTAACTCAATGGGAACAGAAAACTTCGGAATTTCAGATTGTCTGACAAAACACCCTATCGCCGACTTGTTAAGTGATGATGTAATGCCCTGTGACACCCCGAGTGACAGATACTGATTTACAGGTTAATTATTATTGGCACTGAAGGCTAAAACAATGAGATGATTCAGTTTGCATTAACCTGTGTAACATTGTCACTCACACGTTGCCGTTGTAAGCTTCCTGCTGAACAGTTCTCTAACCAAACCAGTATCTTGTCTGACATCACCCCTCATCTGTATACTTTCCCTCCTCAGGAGGAATGGACGGGGTGGAGGAGCTGGTCGGGGAGAGCGGCGGCAAGGCCAGCCCAGGCTGAAGACCCAAGTCTCCATGGACCGGGACCTCAGGGGGGAGTCTAGGGAACGCAGGGAAAGTCGGCGCCTGACAAAGGGACGTTCTCTGGAGCACGATCCTGTGGGAGGTGTTGGAGTAAGACGGACAGAAGAGGGGGATTACCATCACATGGACCACACCGGTGCGCCCCCTCGACAAGCAGGGCCCGTCCCTCCTGGAGGCAGGGGCCATTCTGTGCCCGGGCAGGGTCGAGGCACAGGCGTAGGGGGAGGTGAGGTCGGGGACGGTGCCCGACCTGGACAGAGGACAGCGGGTGGGGTAGGTGGGCTGCATGAACATGCTCTTTCACAGCAAGCCCCTCCCCCTGAACTCAGAGAACCTCCTGATTCAGGTCCTGGCTCAGCCCCGGGCCAGGGACCCTCAGTGAAACGGACCAAACGGGACAAAGCTGAGAGCATGCTGCGCAACGATTCGCTAAGCTCTGATCAATCGGAATCTCTGCGTCCGCCACCGCCGCGGCCCTACAAGTCAAAACGAGGGCAGGGGGCCGGAGGGAAGAGACAAACGAGCGTCAGTAGTTCAGAGGAGGAGGGCGGGACCACGCCTGAGTACAGCAGCTGTGAGGATGCCGAGATTGAAAGTGTCAGCGAGAGAGGTGAGAGAATATCCATCATTACCTTCTGTTCATGAAGAAACTGTGGCATATATTGATATCTGTCTGGTCATTTGTTTGTTTATCCGTCCATTCAATTACACGAGATATTTATTTTGACAGAAGATGAGGAAATGATCCACCCTACCCTTTGTTTATGGCATCTTAAGTCAGAGCGGTACATTAGCCTTGTTCTTCAAGCGACAACATTTTTGATTTAGATTTTAAAACCAAAATCTCTGTTTTAATGTGTTTTTTTGCTGTGAACTATCATCAACCAGGAAGACAATATAATATAAAGGATGGAAATTTATAGTCATGCAAAATAATAAAACATTTTAGTAAGCAAGATGTAAGTTAAGATCAAATAAATAAAATAAGATGATCATTCATTTTCAATTATTTAAAAAAATCCAGCTTTTTAAAAATTGCCTTTCACAATAAAAGTGTGTATTATAAGCCTGACGGACTGCCAACTTAAGGACCGGTGATTTTTTCCTTTAATACAAAAGCTTTGAGCTAGCGCATGTATTTTATTAGCCTGCTGTTATTATTATGTTTTGCATATATAAAATCAGCTGGAAAGTCCATAAAGACCTCTAAAGATTACCACATAAAGATTACAACTTATTCTTATTCCTATATTCTTTTACTTTCTTAGCTCACATTCATCCACTGATTTTGGATTACCATCGGTTAGAATATTTGGAATGAACATAAACCTTCATTTAGTGCTTTCTCTCTTGTAAAGAGTTTACTGCTGGACTGTAGCTATACTAAGTAACATGTGAAGCAATTACTTAAAAAAAAAAAAAACTAGATCCCTATGGACAACCCAGAGTGAGATCCCTGGAGGACATTGTGTTAATGTTATATTATTTTTTATTATATTCCAGTCTCCAGGGCACCCACTAGACTGTGTGGGTCTTTAGCATTAGGCACATAAAAATCCCCACCCTACCAACAGAATTTATTTCACATCATGCATTTCATTGTATTGGTGCTGCACTTACAGGGTGTATGTTTGAACGCTCCCATCTGACCAATATATTATGGGAAATGAATTTAAGAAGTGCAGACAGTTGTTCAGTTTCCATCTGTGATCCTCACTTGCACTGTGTCAGTCTGCGAGGCTACAAACGTTTCGCTTCTTTAACACCGTGTGCTCGCTGATCACAGGTGAGGCGACTCTGATGTAACCTCCTGATTTGGAGAAGCACTGCTCGTTTATCAGGTTTTTTTTATAATGCTTAGTGAAGCGCTAAAACCTCATGTGTTACACACCAAACGGCTTGAGAACAAGCTTTGCAAAGGCAACATTTGAGAGGTGTGGTCTGGCTGCGCCTGCAGAAACGTGGCACGTCCTGCGACATTCTCTAATGTTTTGTGTGCCGTGCATGCAGCAGGCTGTAGCCGGCAGTCCGGGTTGTCAAAATGAGCAGCTACCCAATAAACTGCCATGCACGTTAACAAGTGTGTGTATCTGAACGTTTTCCTGTGTGTCATATTGTATTGTTTTCAGCTTGGCCCTGAGGGAGGACAATCCCACACTGAGCACACATGTACGTGTGTGCGTGTAGTGTGTTTGTGATGGGGGCAGTTTGACCCCAGTTAATCCCAGGCTTGACCTTCTGTGGCTTTGCATAGCCAACTATGTCCCCAAGCCTGAGCACACACAACTGTTTACACTCTAACCTTGTCATGTCCAAGCTGGGTTATGTCACTTCACTACTAACCATTCCAAGGCATTTGGACTCGCTGCTATGTATCCGACTGTGTTAAAAATAATACAAGCCATAAATAAATATACACAGCTGGAAGGAAGTCATATTTTTCACTGTTTAGCAGCTTGTAACCAGTGCTACAAAAGCATTGCTTGAGTTAAATATGACCAGTCTCATATTTCAGAGCTGCTGTTTTTCTATCACTTCCTGGGAGTCCCATTCTTGCCACTTGTCCTGTGGGCTCTGTCGTTTCAAAATGCATCAAGAAATTTGCATAGAGAGCAAACTCCTCTCACAAACGTACCTGAATTTTAGTCCAGAGGATCGTAGCTGGTGATGAGAGTTGGGTCCTTAGGTAGTTAGTAGCTAGTCATAAATAGCAGTTAGATAGCAGTTTGACCCTTTGAGACATGTACTGTAACAGCAAGCTTAAGTAATGTCATTCAGCTAAGTGATAACGTAAGGATACATGGATTTTCTAAAAAGGTTTTTGGGCCTTTAAAGATCACTCGTGACTCTTAGAGTTCACCTCTCTTTTCCTCATCTCATCTAATAATAATTAACAGAACCCAACAATCACACTGATTGTATTCTCATGCTACATTCAATTTTATTTTCACTGGAAACCAACAAAAGTGTGGAGCATTCTGTGGAGCAAAGGGTAGAGCGCCAGCCTGGACCCACACCAGCCGCTGTGACATTCATCATGTGGAGGTTTAAGATGAGAGTGTGCTGTCAGGCCAGGTTTTAAACACATTGGTGTGGCAGCAATTCGCTGCTTCCTTTTTTAGCTCGAGACTGAGACCAGGTCAGCGCCAAGATGTGGTTGCTGGCAGCTAAGGAGCATCCAGGCATGTAAATCATTGTAAATTCGGGGCACAGTAGATCTGTGCAAGTATTGTCCTACATACAAACATGCGCTACCAACTCACACTCTCAATGGAAGAAAGGGAAACATGATACAAACACTTGAGAATTCTGTCAGGCAGTATTTAATCTATTGCATTTTAGATTAATTGGTTTTACTTGGATTTTATAGAGATGTAAATAAAGGCAGACTTATTGATTATAGTCGAGTTTGCCAGATAAAATAACTGATGCTGGCAGGTTTTATCAGCTACAGTTAAAAGCTAACTAATAGTTACTCTGTGTGCTGGTGTTCCACTAGTCTTGTTATAAACGTGAACCTTGTGAAAAGGTCCTTTATGTACTCAATGTCTGCATGTAGTGTCCTTGTACCAGGCACCAGACAGAAATAAACTAACAGCCCCTTTGCTGTAGAGCTAGCTAGCCCTGTGTAAGATGTAGGCTAAGATAAACAAGTAAAGTCATGTTCTAGCATAACTTGTTTAGCATAGATACGTATTTGTGTTTTTGAAAATGTAATCTGTTTAAACAGTAGCCTTTTAGGGCTACAAAATTAAAAAGGAGTTTTGTCTCTTTGTCGTTAAACTTAAATGGAGTTACTGAAGTGTAGAGCTAAAATTAGCTTCAGTTCCGACGCAGCCAGAAGTTAAAAAAAGAATTTTTAACCACATGATCACGGATTCGTTTAAATTACTACATATTGGTAAATGTAAGAGAATTTCTTTTATCTTTCTGTGTTTAATAACCTTTAACAGGTACTGATAAATGCACAACATTGGTACTTGTTTGATTTTTACTGACTTTTGACTGATAGGGTAAGTACTGTCAAGTAGTTGGTACTTGACATAAACAGTCATAAACAATAGATGGTACTCATACAGTGTAGGGTATTTCCATGTTATGTATTCAGAATACGTTAGAGTAACGTATTCTGAGTACTTTGGATTACTTAATATATTATCATGCTTTTTACAACTACATGAATGTACTATTTCTGTGTGATTTATTACTATTAAGGTTACTCGCCATACCAATACCAACTAGATTTTTAAATCTTAATATAAAATGAGTAACAGTAGGGTGGACATTAGGTAAGGCTGCACTTTTTGCAGCGATCTCGTATAGGAAACTATTCCGCGTGTATATAAAACAGGTCCGCAGCTCTGAACAGTAGTAAAGGGACTTCTGAGTGATACATTGGATTCTGTGTCGGGCTCGTAGCCGAAAACTAGCTTTACTTTGTTGTCTGGGTCAACTTTGCTAGCGAGAGACAGAGAGAGGCTGCTCCAACTGAACTTATTGTTTCGAGTCCTCAAGTGGCCATCTGGGTCTCTCTTCAAAAGCAAGGCAATCTCTAATCCTTACTCCATACAAATGTAAAAAAGTAATTATAACTTACTATTAGAGGGTGTATCTGTATCCCTGTGTTGGTGTTGTTCTTGTATTTTCGTAATAATGTTTGTCCATGATCAGCATTACAACTGACCAATCACGTTGTTGTGATGTTATAGCATCGCAATAAAAAAAGCCTGTGGTTATGTAAAACTTTCTTCTGGAATAAATGGTAAGCATTGCAAGTGTTTTCTTTATTAATTTATGCAACATAATAAATATGTTATTAAGTTAGGTTTGTTGTTTTAGGCAAATTTAGGCTACTCATGTTGGTTTGCTAGTGATAGTTAAAAAGAATTGGCTGACTCCTGCTAGCTGAATGCTCAGAAAATGTAATTGCTGAGTTGTAATACTGATCCTGGACCAATTAATGCTCTATTAGAGATAGTAAGCTAGCTAGCCGTGCATGGTAACACTTGCAGCTTCCAAATGCTTTTGCTCCTCTTTGTTTGGTTTTAAGAACACTGTAAAAACAAAATGCCAAAGTCTTGTTGAGCTGTGACCGGATAAATTCGGTTCCCGTGGTTTTGGTCAAAGTGCAGGTTCTTCTTTATAGAGAATACATTTTATTTAGGCCATGTGGCCAAGGCTTTTCCTGCATAAGCAAAGAATTTTTAGCCACAGTCAAGGTAAAATCACCAGAAATGTCATAAAATTAACACACGGTAACTATTTGCCTGTTAATTTCATGGACAAACCTTATGTGTGGATTCACCCTCCACAAAGGTTCCTTGTAGGCCATGAAACATTGATGGGTTTCTGTAAATATTCTATTATTAAGATCGTAAAGGTTTATTTTTAAAGGGCTTATTTCACACTGACTCTTTTAGGAAACGTGAAAAATATTATTTGTTGTTAAAGTCCCATTCCAAGTTGTGTTCAAAACCGTGTCCTGAGCCCGTAGTGGAGTTTTCTCTTTCTTTGTTGCCATTAAAAGTGCCGAAACACAAAAACAATACACACTCGCAGCCATGTGGCTCACCCACTGCATGAAACTATGTTCACGCTCAAATTATGAAACTAAGAACTGGGTTGAGCATTTGCTTTAAGATTACATAATATCACTATAAGTTGTCCCAAGCCATTAACCTCATAGCTTCCCCGGCTCCTAGGAATGCTCGGCTCTGTTTTACTCTGTGTCATAACAGTGTCGTCCAGGTCCTGCGCACAGTGCAGCACTGCCCTGCAGCCCGTGTGTACAGGCTTTGGATTTTGGTCTACGTCACGAGCTAGAGCTAAACACAGTCTTAGGAATAAATTAATAATTAATTAATAGAAAAGGAGATTGGGCATTTCAGGCAGTGGCACCGAGGTTGTGGAATTCTCTTCCACTGTCTTTATGTTGTATAGCCTCCATTAACTCCATCACAAAGCAGCTGAGCCCATGTTTATACAGACTATGTTTTATTCTGTGGCTTTAAATTGTTATGATATGTTATGCTTTTATTTCTTGTGTTTTATTGTGAAGCACTTTATGGCTTTTTATCTGTGAAAAGTGCTATAAAATTCCTTTTTAACCTACTCACTCGCTGATTTTTGGTTCAAAGTTACTTTTGTAATTATTATCCACAAAGTATAAGAAAAACCCAGCTGCCTTTCCTGATATTTATTTTTAGCCCTTTTCTTAAAGAGGTTTTGCCTTAGGAAGCTACCACTGTAAATCTGAATATGTAAATGACTTGCCTGCGTAAACAAGGGTGACGCTGACGTGCTACGTCTACTTGTGGTATAGATAAAAGTATGGCTGAGCCTAGTTTGATTTCAGCTGATATCTCTTCAACAAAATATATCGATTTTTTGGGGCATAAAGCTATGTCGGTTATTTTTCTAAAACCTGTTGATGCCTTAGATTTGTTTTGGAAGATTTATAAATTTATTTACAAAAAATGACCTTTAAAGTCTGTGCTTATTAATTTGAAATAACATTTTGCATTTCAGTTTTAAGTGATTCTGCAATTTACATTTTAAAGACACAAAGAAAACATTAATCATTAATTACTCATTTTAATAACTTTATTCTTACTTTTGTGCTCAGTTTCTTGCACTGTATACTTTTGAAAAGCACTTGAATGAATATTTAAATAGCTTTAATTTTAGCATTTATTTAGCTCACTTTTGTCAAGTTCCATAACGATATCTTTGCATTTAACCCTCAATGTCTCGTGTATCATGTTTGATACATACAGGTTTTGAGAGTTTTTAAGACTACATCAGTTCATGTCAGTTTTTATTATACAGCACCAAATCATAGCAACATTTTCTAAGGCATAGACCTGCAATCATATAAAGACAACAGAGGACAGACCAACAATTGTATGACCCCCTCTGAGCAAGCACTTTGGCGACAGTGGGAAGGAAAAACTCCCCTTTAACAGGAAGAAACCTCCAGCAGAACCAGGTGCACGCAAGGGTGGTTCATCTGCTGCGACCGGTTGGACTCCCCAGAAAAAAAAGTAAATTGCACGATACATTTTTAAGCAATAAATTGCAAAAAATTTTGGGTGTAGAAAAAGTGCAAAATATGTGCAAATAATATTTAATTTTTATAATTTTGTCAGAACGGTCAATAAATGCTCCATGTTAAAAGACAATAGAACTTTCTAGAAATTATTTTGTGACTTAGACTTTAACAATATTAACTTTTATGATGTATAGCAGCTTTAAAACTGATCGTTAGTATTATTATCACTTAATAAGTGAATCAATTTAGTGGTTATCAAAACATATTTATTAACACATATAATTTATTACCACATATCTATATTTGTTTCATTGGCTCAACCTATGCCCGATACCTAAATAATGTGAGAAAATATCTGTTATTGACACGCTTGTGCTTGTATTTGGCCTTACATTGTGGCATTACCCCTGGAGGAGATCAATAACACCTAATCTCTGAAGTGTCTTGGATGGATTTAAAGCGTTTTAAAAGGCTTAACCATCCGTTGGTGTCATCGCTGCCTCAGTGGAAAACTTTTTAGGCCACCTGCTGCCGTGGTGATACATTTCTAATTCCAGCCCAGGCTTGAATTTTCAATAAACTTAAGCCTCCCCATTGTAAACAAGTACCTCCTGAAGAGCCCCCAAATTTGGCTGAGCTGTGTGTGTGAGGACTCCTGGTATGTGCTGTGTATACAGGGTGTGTGTGTGTGTGTGTGTGTGTGTGTGTGTGTGTGTGTGTGTGTGTGTGTGTGTGTGTGTGTGTGTGTGTGTGTGCGCGCGAAGAAGAAGAAGGAGATATAAGGGAGGTTATTGTTTCCCCTGCGACTTCCACATCTATCCAGCTGATCTGATCTCTCTTCTCTTGCAGGCGACTGGGAATGCTACCCACATGACCCCACTGTGTGGCATGTAAGTCAGTGTTTTTCCTTCTGATTAATATTTTTTCATACATTAAAGCTAGTTTTGAGAATCAGCATGAAGTTGTTCAGGTGTTATTGTTGTATTTTAATTAAAGTCCCAAGTGTGTAAACATTTATGTGGATGTACTGGAGTACCAAATAGTGCCAAATGGAGTGTTTGTCTCTTTTCAGTCTGATCCTCCTGTCTTACCACAAAGTTTGTTTTTTCAATTTTTCTGAAGAATCTATTAATGTAAAACACATGATGTCTTATGGTTATTGACTATGGTTACTTTACTGTTGTGAAGTACATGGATAGTATGTTTATGTTGTTAAAGACTGTGGTGGTGACCATTGACTTAAAAACCCTGGTTTAAAATCAATCATTGTGGGCTGAGTCTAGAGAGGTCATGTTATATATGGTACATATCCATGCCAAAACAATGATGCTATAATTACAAAGGCAGATACTGACTTTGAATTATTTGAATTAATACACTCAGCTCAGCTGTCTGATCTGGACTGTGTGGCAGCTAACTGAGAGTGATAAATAATTTATGAAGTTTTAAATAGTCCAATATGGGCTTACAGCTCTTGTTATGGTACCTAAAATTATTAAAACATTAAGTGTAGCATGATTTCTTCTTGTACCTGTGGGAGCGTTACACTCATTATCTTTATAGCTGCACTGCAATGAGTCAGTCCTGCTGTATCGAGGCTTCTTAGAGCAGAGCTAAATGCAGTCTGTGTACTGTGGCCAGTAGAAGTCCAGTCAGTAAGATAAAAATCCAAAAGAAATCCTGGTTTATCAGAGCTTGCATCTTTTACAGCTACAGTATAGACAGAAATTCAGCCTGTTACAAAAATAAGGCAAAACGTATGCTTCCTGTTTTGGATTTTGGAGTGGCCTTCAAGCCTTGTCCATTAAACACTTATCAGTGTAGTACATGAATCCAGAATGAAAATTGGTAATCAAAGTTTTTAAAAATGAAAATAAAAAACTGATTTCAGTCTCACAGTTTTACAGTAAGTACTGAGTTGAAGCTAGGAGGTAATTATCTTGGTTAAGCTTACCAATCAGACCTTAGCTCTAGGAGTAGTATCCACTTTTCTCTTAGAAACAACTTTTAGGAAACAAGACTTTTGTGCACTTAAAATTTGAATTGAAAAGCCAGATCCTATGTCTTTTAAAGCTACCTCTGTAATCAGTTAAAATTATTGATAGTTTTCAAAGTGTTTTGTCAAAGTATATATGAAGTAAATACCAGTGAGTGTGCATATTTGTGAATGTGTCTGAGTGTCACTTTGCTCATTTTTATTACCATTTCCTGTGTCCTGCTGCAGCATCCTGTAACCTGGCAGCCATCCAAGGAGGGAGACCATCTGATTGGACGGATCACCCTCAGCAAGAGAACTGCTGCCATGCCGAAAGAAGCTGGCGCTTTACTGGGGTTAAAGGTCAGAGGTCACACAGACATGCAAACAGTTTCTTAAATTATTTTTCTGTCTATTAATTCTAACTAAGCCATCCTGTGTTGTCCACTTGTCAGATATTTCTCACTAACTGTTGCTGTCTGCTTCTCTTCAGGTGGTGGGAGGCAGAGTAACAGAGTCAGGGAGATTAGGGGCCTTCATCACCAAGGTTAAGAAGGGAAGCCTAGCTGATGTGGTGGGACATCTGAGAGCAGGTATCCACTAAATTGGCACAGTAGCCTCTCACAAATGCTGGGAAGTAATAATCAGTCAAATGTAAGGTCTTTATAAACATCGAAATGTCCTAACTGCGATTGTTTAATAAGCTTTGTCACATAGAGAGTCTTATTGTATGTCTTGCAATAGATGATATAAGAAAAATCTTTTTTTTACCTGATACCCTGACACTTATCTTGCCTAACAAAGTGAAAATGTAGTTGTTCTTATCATAACTGATGCGCTGTACGTTCTGACGACCTCGTCTAGTCAGCTGCTGCATGCTGCAGGTTGTCTTTTCTTTTTCGCTAGTGTGTTTAGAAGAGCTAGTATCTTTTTGTTTTGTGTTGCAGGTGCTTGGTGTGGTGTAGTTGTGTCATCAGTGATTGGGAACACCTGGGCTTAGTGTTCTTGTGATCCTTAACTCCATATGCTGCAGACCTTTTTGCTTTTCTAGCGTAATGTTTAACACATTTGGCTAACAGGCAAAAGGTTCCTAGTTTGATTTAGTCACAAATCCCTTTGAGGGTTGTGTCAGGAAGGGCATCCAGTGTAAAAAAAAAATCAAACATGCAAAGCTACCCATTGTGGCAACTCCTTGGGGGATCAGCCAAAATTAGCTGTTCTACCTAAATAATATTTCACACACCACACTAGCACAAAATATGCTATCACTGACTCATTGATTGACATATACCATTTTTTCCCCTTTGGTTACTTTATGTAGTTTTGCAAAAAGAACAATTCTATTCATTTACTTGACTAATGGTGTAACGTCCCATTAATTATCATGGGTTTTGAACCAGTCTTTACAAGTTGGGCCTTGGTCTTTGATAATTTCCCAATTAGCTGGCGTTTACGGGTTTGTCCTTCCACCTGATTGATTAAGGGTGAGAAAAATTTATGTTGTTTGGAACAGTCATGGTTTTGCCTGACCAAAGAAACATAAGTGTTGGCATGATGATGTGTAACAATTTAAATGGGAGTTTTTCCCCTGTAAGGCATAGCAGCACTGTTCCTTAGGTTGTGTTTCTTGCTAGGTTGTGTGTCAGGTTGAATGCAGTTTAACTTTTTGTCTTGGGTGCATTTCATGGGTGTGAGGTTGTTGCCAGATGCTAGTTATTTCCTTGTTCTATCCTTTTCAATTGGAAGACTAGGCCTGAGTTAGTTAGGTGTTGTTTATGCAGTTAGAAGGGATGCTCGCTAGTATTACCTAGCTTTCCTACCATTTCTGAGGCTGCCGCGACCAGTTTAGAAATGGTAGGAAAGAGAATAAGCAGCCCTACCTGCAGTTTCCATGTGATGTGTTAAATAATATCACATCACATGTTAAATAATATCAGCCTTGGGCATGCATATGGGCATGCCCAAGGCATATGGGCATGCAACTCCCTTCGAGGTAAAACCTCGAAGGGAGTTGTGTGGCAGTGATTAGGAGCAAGTCACTTGGCTATGGAATATATTGGAATATATTAGAACTTACTGCTCATGGCTCAAGTAACTGGGAAGCCAAATGTAATCATTAAACCTCCTTGCATCAACATCAACTCACTGAGTTAGTGAAAGCAGCTATTTTGGGATGGTTCCTATCGTGAGGAGTTCAGGAATGATAGGAAAGGTTATAAGCGGCACTACCTGGAGTTTTTGCTTGATTTGTTGAATAATATTTGTTGTGCAGCTTCAGAGATAAAATCTCTTTAAGAGTTTTTGAGTCTTGTTGTTTTGGAAGAACACTTCAAAAAGTTCTGTCAGGAAAAAGAGCATATGAAGGCATATTGTTAAGCTCTGAAGAAAAAAAACAAGTAAATGTGTCTGCTAGACTAGCTGCTTCTTTTGAGATACCTTGTGTTGAAACACATTAAGCTACACTCCACTTGTGTTCCTTATGTGAAGAACTTCCCTGTGATGGTGCTTATTTACCGTTTACACCGGATGGTTTTATTTTCATGACAGAATACCCAATATCCTTTTCAGAAGAACCTTTTGAGCATATGCTCCTTAACTTGTGGGTCCTTTGCTTCCTTCCAAGTTGGAGCTAAAATATCTTTTTATTGTCATATGTCATATCACCCAGTTGCATATCCTTAACAACTGGTAACAACCAGGTCTGTAGTGAAAGCGACAATTTATTTCTATCTTTGAAATCCCTAAAGTGATCCAAAAATGATCAGGCTTCTAATTTTTACCTTCCAAGTTTGCCCAGTTGTTAAAACAAGTTCAGGTGCAGCACTTCCAGTCATCAGCCTATCAGCACAAAGTCAGGGCCCGTCCATCCATTCTCTTGTGCTTATCCTTGTTAGGGGCAGGGTCAGCCTATCACAGCTGTCTTAGGGCGAGAGGAAGGGTACACCCTGGACAGGTCAAAGTCAGGGTTGTTGGAGCATTTTCATCAGATGCTAAAGTCACTGTTCTTAGGCAGATTTTGGGAGAAGGGTTTTTCAATGCTTCATGTTGACAGCCAGAGAAGTTTCACAAGTGACAACTGGCTTTAGCCCCAGTGACATGGTGTTTGCCTGTTCTGTATACGGTGCTGAGGGTTTGTTGAGGGTTAAGGATGACAATGTTCCAAAAAACTAAACTGACTATGTGAATGACTTCCAGCATAGTTTATACATTCGAAGGTAGCTGGCAAAATAGAAGTTGGCTGCATCGCAAGGAATGATGAAGCTCATTTACGAAGCAGGCTGAGTGGGGCCAGTTCAGTCCTGATGATCAAGTGCTGCCTGTTGTTGGATGCTTCTTTCAGGCCAGGTCCTTCCACAGTGGTGAAGCAGATCTCACGAAAGAGTTGTTTAATTTCTACACCAGAGTTGCTTAAGAAAACACAGCTCTGTCTGTTGAAACCACCCTTTTGTGGTTACCCAGTCACTAGTAGTAACAGAAAGGGAAAAAGTTGGTACTGGGAATTAGGCATGTGGTTGGTTTAAAGCACCAAAACTCTCAGAAATGTGAATAATTTGTTAGTTCACCTAAAAGAGTTTCTGTGTGACGAGCTGGAAAAATTCCAAACGTTTATTTGATGACACACGTTCACAAACTCACCATATTCATTTGATGATTCATATGATTATTGATATTCCCCATTAAGCAGCACTTTTACTAGGTGTCAGCTGACAAGTGTAAGTACTTGGATGCAGAAGTCAGGTTCATACTTTAAAACAACATCATCGACCCATCATCTTCTAGCTGGCTAGCTTCTAGCTCCCTTGTTTTCTTGTCCCATTATGTGACAACACTCTCAGGTTTTGTTTAGACTCTTGGCAAGGTCAGTATCACTAAGCCTGTTGCATTTCCACTTCCATGATTGGATGACTGTATTGACCAAGTTTGATCTGCAAAGTTTATGAGTAAAGTTTATCTGTTCGAGTGATACTGGTCCTATTGATTAAAAATCTGGAATGCTACACTCTCTGTCTGGATGATGTGGTTGTATAGAATGACATTTGTGGCATTCATATGTTGTGTATTTGTTCCTTATTTAAATGTCTGTCTGCAGTCCGACTGAACACTGACTTGGCTAAATGTGAATTTGCTATCCATTAGTAATCTACAACGAGCATGTTGTTGGCCGGTGTCAGCTGTGGCCACAACGAGGGGTGCCAAGGGAAGGCGCTGGCCAGAGAACAAAAGAAAAAAAAAGAGCTGATGTCATTCTTAGGCATGGTCGGATATTACCATAGTTTCTGCTGGAACTTTTACTGGAAGATGTCACTTCCCTTACCAGTCTGAGGAAGGCACATGCTATATATTTGTGGTATATGATGCGTGGTCTCTGAACTTATAGTTCTAGTGTATGCTAATCAAGAGATCTAAAAATGTGGAAGTGGACATGGTCACACGTATTGACAGATGTTCTTATGTGGGATCATGCTGCTAAGGTTAAGGTAGTATGTAGGCTGTGGTGGTGTAGGTTGCCAGTTGACGACACTGTCTCTTTCGGCTCGTGGGCTGGGAGGTTGTATTTGTCTTTGTGTTTTGTGTTGCAGGTGTCCAGTGGGGTGTGGTTGGGTGATGATGGATTGGGAACACCTAGGTCCAGTGTTCCCCTGTATAAACGCATGCTCCACTTGTTACCTCAGGGGGAACAATAACTTTGCACCTAAGCTATTATTGCTGCAGACTTTTGTGCTCTTCCTTTCTCAAACAATGTTTCACTTACTACATTAGCACACGTTCAAACATGCCAATGATCCTGACTCATTTACTGACATATGTCATGTTTTTATGTCCTTTGATAACTTTATTTAGTTTTGTTAATTTCAAATAAAAAGTATTAATTTAATTGTTTTAATCCTGTCAACAGCCATTACTTTGACATGGCTTTTGAGCTAGTTATGACAATGTGGACATCTGATTTCAGGTGACGAGGTTTTGCAGTGGAACGGGAAGCTGTTACCGGGAGCAACTATGAAGGAGGTTTACAACATCATCTTGGAGTCTCAAGCTGACCCTCAAGTGGAGTTGGTGGTATCCAGGCCTATTGGGTAAGTCAGGCATGAAACACGTCCAGTATACTGTCAGAGTCATATGTTTTTACCTGGTTTGTCAGTTACTAGTCTATTTGTAAATTGAAACCCTTATTTAATTAGGCAACATTTATTTGGACTCAGAGTTGACCTCAGACAAAGCAGGAGGTTATGATGCACAGCTGCATTCAACGTATTAAAAACAACTGGCCATTGCCTGCAGCTGCCAAGTTTTGGACTGGGAGATAGCCATGTCTCATATGTCCCCTTTAAAAAAGCACTTGCTTTTATTTGTCGGATGGTAAAAGCTGAATTATTATTGACCAAATAAAACTGTCTGTAAGCTCCATTAAAGACAGGAGAAGCTGAATGTGAAGTTTTTAGTCGATGGATTGCAAAGCTCAACAAGCACAGTCATGAACATACTTATGAAGGCAGTAGACGCCCTGAGTAAAATTTATTTTTAACTCTAAGTGTATCATTTCAAATCATTAGTATCAAAAGTCATCAGCAAACAAAAAAAAGTTCATTTTTCTCGAGATACTTTGAATTGGATGCTTTCAGGTACACTAACTTTGCCTTATATTTAGCAGACTTGCTAACTCTTACATTGCTAACATTAGCAAAGCTTTGGAAAAATTAAATTCAAAGAGAGGGACTTTGAGGTGTCACCCTCTCATTTTCCATTATTGTTCAAGAGATGTCATTTCAAAAACGTCACACAAACCAGGGTGCAAGCTGGTTTCAGGTATTTTGAATACGTTTTGTTGTTGTGTGTAATAAGGTCAATCCAGTGGGTTATTTTAAAAGTAAAGTGCCCACTGGTGCAGCTCTCAAATTTTACTTTTCTGCTTATTGATGGAAAAAAAAGTTGAATATATGAATTTCTCTCCAAACACTCACGAAGGGTGTATAGAAAATATCAGTAAGTAATCTTTTTTTTTTTTTTTTAGGACCTTTTAATTCTGCCACGCTTATGGAAACTATTTTGGTTTTGCTGGTGCCATTTTGCATCCCTAAAGGAACTAACTGTAATACTGTTAAGTGAGAAATCTAATTGATGTCACTATACGGTTTTATGAAAGTAGCTGCACTGTGTGCTAAATTAAACTGCAAGTTTACCTGTTGGGATGCAAAATGGCCAGCGGAAAACATCCATCAATGTATCAGTGTTTTCGCAAGCTTTTAAGCTGTTTGTGCAGCATCTGGAATTCCTATTTTTTAAACTCCTGATTAAGTCTTACCCTCGAGTAAATTCATAGACTGTATATAAAAGATGGTCACAGCAAGCAAGTAAACTTGCATTTTTTTAAATGGCCACAAGAGGACGACTAGTGTCAGTTGTTATAGAATGCAACATGATTGGTTTTTTGTTAAATTTTGGTCCCACTAGGAGTCAAAAAAGGACGATAAGAATGGCATGTCAGATAAACAGCCTGTCTTGTGATTGACAAGTTAGAATGACTACGCAGCTGCAACTTCTGTTTTTAAAAACTGAAGATGGCAACATTAAACAATCCTCAGGACTTGGAAGAACAGGATTTTTCAAAGCACTGGCCAATCTGGTCTTTAAGTCTGACGTCATTAGCCGTGCCTGGGCCTAAACTCCGCTGCAGGTCCCTAAGTCACACGATCACTGCAGCGTCACTGAGAGTTAAAAACTGTCTAAACTCTTTCATCTGTAATAAAATGATCAGTGTGGCTGCTCTACCAGGTGTAACAATTAAGTTTACATTCAGGCATCCATGAAAACCGAATTTATGAAATTTAACAAAGTTTGTAGGGTTACTGAAGCTTGGCTAGCTGGTGTATAACGATGTGCTACGTGATCGCTAGCAACACAGCTATGTTAGCAAAATTAAAACAGTGAAGCTGGAGGATGAACACTAAATGTTTTTGCACTCGATAAAAGTTAACGTGAGGGTTCCCGATGGTTACGAACAAATGCAATCGCATGCCAGGATCCACAACAAGAGGTTAGTCATTAATATACTGCTGCATGGGCTTAGCTATAGTTTTAAAAACTGAGCTTTAAAATGAATAGCAGTAATAAAAACCGAGAGAGGCCAACAGTGATCACTGACTGTTTTGGGAGGCTTGTTGAGATTAATACAACAAGATACAAAGCATTAAAATATGTTAAATACACAACAGCCTTATTAAACGCAGTAGTTTGGGCCTGGAAGCAGGGTTCATCACGTCATCACTTAAAAACCGGATGGTGTGATGGCTACGTCTGTCTTTTATATACAGTCTATTAGTAAAATCCAGCACACAGTATCCCTGGTACCTTATTTCTGAATTACTGAAGTTGGGTTTCATAAAGCAAGCAATATTTTTTTTTCCATATACATGTTTCCTATTTTTGATTTTGGAATGTGTTTCAAGGCAACCTATGATCCATGAAACACTTATCAGTTTAATACTTGAATTTACAAGTAAAAATTTTACTAAATGAAGCAGTTTTCTTTCAACTTGAAGCAGAAATAAGAAAATTTCAGTCTGACAGTTATACATTAAGTACAAAGTTGAAGGTACTTTATGCTTATTTCCAGACTTTATGCTAGTTTATCTTAGTTAGCTTTAAGTCCAGACACTAGCTCTTTGAGTGGTATCCATATTTCTCTCAAAAAGAATGTTTTTTAGGGATTTGATTGTTGAATAATGGTTTGTTTGGTAAGTAAAACTCTAAAACACTGCCACTTCATGTGTAAAACCATCACATGCCTGATGTGAGTCCAAGATTAGCACACTTTAAATTTCAACTGAAAAAGAAAATTACACTGATAAGTGTTACACAGATTACCATTTCTTTTCCTTTACATTACATTGAGCTGGTGCAGTGGATTCTGGTGTTTCCCATGGGTTGTGGTGATGGATAAGAAAAGATGGCGGTGTGGATAGACGCTAATGAGCTAATGGTTTTCACCCATTATAATTTCCAGTTGTGATTGGTCGAACAGAACTGAGTGAGTCTGGGAAACACTGCAGTCACGGGAAGAGCTTTGCTCTACTCACATCTCCCTTTGCTTCTCCATTTTTTTAACCACATGATCCTTTAATCTCAACATCCAAATAACCTTTGTTTACAGTGCTGCTTTCTCCCTGCGTGGTAACTACTGTCTGAATATGCATGTACGCCTGTGTGTCACTTTTACATCTAACATTCTTAGTCTGACTTCAGTGCCAGTACAACTGTGACTCATGTGTTTTTGCGGTTTCTCTTTCAGTGATATCCCAAGAATCCCCGACACGTCCCACCCTCCATTAGAATCTAGTAGGTATCTCCTCTGACATGTTGAGACTGCTCTGTGCTTGTTTGTCACCTATGTATGTCGTATATCTGTATATCTAGCTGATTTCATTTGTATGATATGAATTATAGCAAAAAATACGTTTGTTGATGTACTATTGTATACTTTATGTTATGGATGTCATATTATGTCATATAAACTTAAAGGAATAGTCCAAAATTTTGAAATATTTTCTTCCTTTCTAAGAATTAGGTCTTGTGTGAATGAGTCAAGAAAAACTGAAAGAACTACCTCAAAGGTTTTTAAAAAACACTATTCAACTGTTCACAAAAATGTAAAAAAATAAAATTTGTGGTTTTCATTAGTGGAAAAAATATTGAGTAAATTCACTTAATTAAAAATGTCATAAATGTCCTTTCAATAGCGTAATGGTTTACAAATTTACTTGGCAACCAAAAGGTCATTGGTTTGATTCTAGCTGGAGACGCAGATCCCTTTGGGGTTGTGTCACGAAGAGCATCCAGTGTAAAATTCTGCTAAATCAAAACATGCACAGCTGCCCACTGTGGTGACCCTTTGTGACAAATGGGCACCTGAAAGTAGCTTTTTATGCGTAAAAGTCGTCATAATAATACTGTGAACTTACAGTACTGTCAGACAAATGTACAACACAGGTTATAAAAATATTGCCTTCTGTATTTTAGTAGAGTTGTAAAGGTGAGGTATAAAGACTATTAGTTGCGTTGCCTTGCTGTTTGTACACTATGTGCTTTTTTTTCCATCCTATTCTTTTCTAATTAATAGATAAATTATACTTTTTTAAATAGATGACATCCACTAGTGGCTCTGCCAGTTATGTCTGTTTTGGAGTTGTTTAAATTAAGAGCTCATTCATTGGTGAAATTTTCCTGCCTCGTTTCTTATGCTAAATTAAACTGATTTCTTCCTGGTATTTATATTCTCATCTAACTCCCAGCAAGAAAGATAAATATTGGCCCTTAAAATGTTGAGTGGTTTCTTTAAAACAGACACTCATCTTAAACATAGCCAGAGTATCAAATAATGATGTAAATGTATGTATAATTGATTGCAGAGCTCAGGATTCAGACTGCTTTACAGGTTTTTTTTCTATCTGTGGCTCTGTGTGACATCACTAATAGCAGATAGTCCTAAAATGATCATCTAAGCCAAACGGCTCTGGCTAAGACAAACGATGATGAAAGGGTGCCCAGAAAGCCCAATATGACATAAATGAGGATTTTTTTCAAATAATAAATCATGCAAAGGTATTCTAATAGACAGGGGTGCGCATAAGTGGTCTGCAGGTGCGCATTCGCTGTCAAAATAGATAAGAAGTTGCAACACGTGTTTGCGTACATATAAAAGGCACTGTTTTTGTCTGCTAGAGTGGGATTTTCATGGCATATTCTGCACCACATCTCTGTGCCTTCATCATTTGTTTGAAGCCAGCTCACCTCCTGCAACCACTTTTCAGAGAATACGCGCTTCTTTTGCGGTTCGGACTCCTTCTGACATTTCTTTGGAGGTGGAGGAACACCAAAGTAATTGCTTAAAGGAGCTTCTTCGACATCTTTAAGAGTTCTAAACAAATGTCTGTTCTCCTCCAGAAAATCTTATGTATGCAAACGCACGTTGCAACTTCTTTTCTGGTGCGCGTCTTTTAGTTTGACAGCTAATGCGCACCTGTGGACCACTTATGTGCAGCCCTGCTAATAGAGTCTAAGAATAAAAATCTCATGTTTGAAATGAGCATAATCAGTTCCCTTCAAACACGTGGAGATTGATGAGTACTAGAAGTTTTCTGTTCCCTTTCTGAACATGTGGCTGATAATGTCCTCTAATATTGCATGGAGTGACTAATTAGACAACTCTTTTTTTCCTGAAACTAACTGATGTCTGACATCTGTGATGAATGTTAGCGGGAGAAGATCAGTTTCCTGGTAGGCAGTTAGTTAGATGACTTTTGATCATGTAATTGAATATAAGGCTTTCGTGACCCAAGTCACACTGAAGCCTGCTGGACTCTAACTAGGACAGAAGCGTGGTGATTTGTCATCCTGACAGGTTAGCTGACTTATACTTTAAACTGTTTCTGTGTGAACTTTTCTGAGGAGTCTGGAGTTTCAGTAACGAACGCACCTTTGGTTTTGGAGCAGATTATGTTTTCAGTCTGACTCCCTTCTGAAAGACAGCTGGCATTTCCTGCTCGGGATTTCAAACATATTGCTTTCCCTGCCTTCATAGCAGGTTCCAGTTCTTTTGAGTCCCAGAAGATGGAGAGACCATCCTTAAATGTCCTGTCTCCCTCCAGTCCCGGGATGCTCCGAGATGCTCCGCAGTTAATGCCAGGGCGACTCTCAGTGAGTGTGGGCACTTGAACTGTGGAGGACCTTTCAAGTTTGCTAAATGTGAAGACATGGCATCGGATTTGTTTTTGTTTGCTTCTCATCCAGGTGAAGCTGTGGTACGATAAAGTGGGTCACCAGCTCATAGTGAACGTGCTGCAGGCTGTGGAGCTTTCTCTTCGGCCTGATGGGCGGCCCAGGAGCCCTTATGTCAAAATGTACTTCCTCCCTGACCGCAGGTATGCCAACCCTGACACAGGCACTCTGAACAGTCACAATGCCTAGCCCTCATTTGGCATGAAAATTATGGCCATTTACAAAAGAGCTGCAAAAAACCTTGTGACACGAAGGCTAGGACACGATTCTTTTATGCAAACTGCACAAATCATGCACGTGACTTTTAATGTAAAACACTGGAGTTTGGCATCGAATATACTTATATAATACAATATGCACAAGTTTTTGATATTGAATGAGTATTGTTTCGTCCCTTAGACTTGGAAGAACAGTTTGTAAAAAGAACAAAAATTTCATGTTCTGATAGTATAGTCAGGGTTAGGGTGATCGCAGATGATGACTTTGACCTCACATGGATAAAATACATCTTCAGTAATCATGTTATACAACGCAATCGAAGAGGGTTTTTTTGGGAAAAGACACTCTACTGTGAGTTTAGCATCTCGTTTATATTTAAAGAAAGCAGTTCCAGTCAGCTGAATAAGGCACAAATGGGACTAGAATCAAAATCAACATTCAACTGACTTTAAAGACAAGAATCTGTTGTTTAACACAGCGACAAGAGCAAACGAAGGACAAAAACAGTGAAGAAGACCTGTGAGCCTAAGTGGAACCAGACATTCGTCTACAGTCACGTCCATCGCAGGGATTTCCGAAACCACATGTTGGAGCTGACCGTGTGGGACCAACCCAGGTCTCCAGAGGAGGACAGCATCTTTCTGGGAGAGGTAGCACACACATCCACATACACACATGCCGGGTATTCATATCTTGTGGAGACATCTACTTGACACAATGCTTTCCCTAGCCCCTAACCCTAACCATCAAAAATGAATGCCTAACCCTTAAACATTTAACTTCTTTACAAAGCACATATTTACTGTGTGGTTGGTGACTTGAACAGGTCCTGGTGGAGCTAGAGACGGCCTTACTGGATGACAAGCCTCACTGGTATCCCCTCCAAACTCATGATGTCTCATCCATACCACTGCCCCAGCCCTCCCCATACCTGCCCCGACGACACATAGACGCCCCTGGCAAAAAATTGCAGCGTAAGTCTGTCAAGATCTCATGTCGTGTGCAACATGACATGCATAAGCTCTTTCATATATTTCTGCTTGTAAGTGTACACATCCTGTCCATAAGCAGTTTAGCATGTGTGTCTATGTAAATGTCTGCTTTCACTCCATTTCCCTAATACTGCATTTGATGTGTGCATCCATATATATGTGTGTGTGGTGTGTGTACACATCTGTGGGTATCTTTGTGTGTGTGTCTGTTACTGTTTAGGTTCTCAGCGTGTAACAGAGGCTGAATTTGATGAGGGTACAGCAGTAGTATCTAAAGGTGGGTTGGGACTGTTTCTTAGTTTTACATGCAGTTTTTCTGCAGCTTGCACTTCTGTTCTCGGTGTTATTTGTAACTATAGCTTTTAAAAAATGAGAGCTGCTAAAGAGTGGTTACATGTAGGCTTGGTTCGTAATCCAGAATTTAAGTTATTTGGTTAAAAATTGATAACTTGAGATTCTAAATGACCCCAAAACTTCTTACATTGCACCGGATGTTGTTGTTGTTTTTTTTTTTTTAATTATCCATTAATAAGGACAGATTGTGGTCATTTCACAATAAGTCCAGTATGGATAGTAGTACATAGTAGTAGTACTTTAGTAGTGTACAAAGATAACTGCATATTTGTGTACTTTACCAAATCTGCCAGATTTACAGTTTAAAGTAATCTTCATTTATCTTATACTTGTGTATGGTACCACCCTCATCCTTAAAACCAGCTTACTGGCTGCTAAACAGAAAAATCAGGTGATGAGGTGAGTGGGGCTTTTTTGTGGGGCCTGTGTGCTTGTAAGGACCATACTGGAGATAACTATGATTCCCCTGAGAGATCAAATGCAAGTTAAGAAAAAACCAGCAGATTAGTTGAACACAGTGGAAATAGAAAAAGAAAATGCTGCAAAACTTGCAAAAAAAAAAGAAAAAAAGATGGATGTGTGTACTGTGACATCATCCACAGGTTTATGACATTCTGTTTTGAAGCCATGGGCTTAGCGTTTTTACCATCACCACACTGATTTCCAGAAAAAGTGTTGTGACAGGGAGGGGGTCTCAGTCATTGGCTAACAACAATCAGTCATTCACACGTCATTAGCCAATGACCACGCCCTGTATATTGTTCTATTGTGAAACAAAGTGAACAAGAGTTACAAAATATATTATATTTTTTATTTATGACTAAAAATTATTTACTGAGCACATAAACTCATCAGGAAAGTGTTTAGTTAGAAGGTTGTTTTCCCACAACCTTCTGTAGGAATAAAGTGTTTTTACAACCACAGTTGGCCTTGGTGTATTGGCCTTCAGAAAGCAGGCAAAGGCACCTATTGCCTTTTTTATTCCAACCCGGAGGCTACATCCATTTTAAACTTGCAAGTAATGTAATTTAATAGGCTATTAGCAAGATTTTTTAAAAATTATAAGTATTTTAACATAAGATAAGGTAACATGCTACTGGCATATAAGGAAATTGCATGTGGAATAAAGCTAAACTTGCAGACATTAACATAATTATAGAGAGGAATGCTGTAAGGTAAGGCCATTAGCATGGTTTTAAATCAGGTTACACATGAGGTGGAAGGCCACTAGCATGACTTCTTATATCTTTTATATAGTGTTTGTATCTAACAGATTACTGACATGAAGTCAATCATCCATGTTGTGAGGGCTATGAGCATGAGGTTAAACTACATAAGTGGAAGCAGGGTCAGTAGCATGAATTCTTGTGTCTTTTATACCCTCTCTGGGTATAAAAATGTAACTTAAACTAGCTAGGCCTGCAGTGTTTCGCTAAAACACAGATGTGTATGTTAAATTATGTTGTTGTTTTTATTTGATCTATATCAGTGTATATAGTGAGAATGCAAAAACTTCTGTACATAAACACCAAATGAATAAAAATGACATATATTTCTTTCTTCTTGTTCATTGCAAGCTACATATTCATGTAATAAGACAAATCAATTAAAGGCAGTGTTAGCATCACTGTTTGATTAACAGGTATTTACAGACATGCATGACAATACATTCCAGTGACCAAATGCCACAGAAATAAAAGGTTTTTGCTAAATTTAATAACAGTAAACCTCATGTATACAGATTTATTTCAAACCCTACGCGGTTTGTTTAATAAGTTTAATCCAGACTGATTAATGCATCGAGAAAGAGTTAAGGAACAGACCTACACGATGATCACTCTGGTGAGAATGTGTTGTGAGGGTAGCAGACATTGGTTTAGTTATAAACAAATGCTGTAAGGTAGCAGAAAATGAACATGAATTTAATTATCATATATGAGGTAGTATCATGAATTCCTCTGTATTTTTAGTGCTAAAGTGTAGAAGGTTAATAGCATGTTGTAAGGGTAATAGACATTAGTTTAGTTCAGAACTTAGCAGGTGACTAGAATGAAATTAAATGTACATGGTATAAAACAGCAGACTGTTAACAAGATTTAGTCACAGATGTTATGATTTAATATGATTTTTTTTCTTTTTAAGTGGAAACAGTTCAGAAGTTGTCTTGCAGGCAAATGATAAATGTAATTCGGCCTGACTGTAGCTAATGTATGGCTTTGGTATAAATTTTTGACATGCAGATATGGTGGTGGATAAGAAACAATGCAGATTAAAAAAAGATACTGTAGAAAAATGCATTTCACTCTAATTCATCCTAGCTATACTGGCTATGTTCCACTACTGATCTTGACTAGCAGCCATATTTTAAAGCCATTAGCACATTTTTGCAACTTCAAGGCCCACGCATCTTCCCATGTATGCATAATGACAGTTATTGTATATCATTAATGTTTGCCAGGATCATATGGAAAACCTTAGAGTTAACAAACCCATTTTAGTAATATTATTCACTCAAGAAGAGACTGTATATGGATCATATAGTACTACTTAATACCGTTCCTTTCTTATGAATTTTAGAGACTGAAGGTTTTGTCACTATTAAAGTATACACTCTGAATTGCACTTACTTTGCTATGATCTTGTTTATGTACGTGTGCATGTGTGCTGCCATTTCTCCATAGCAGCAGATGGACGTGGCAGGGAGAGGCAGCGGGAGCCCACATCTACCCTGGAGGTCCCTGAGCAGCAGAGGACCCCCACCCATCACATACGTTCTCGTTCCGTCTCCCCTCATCGAGAGGAGCAGGGGCGCATCCGGTCGCGGCCACCCAATGTCCCCCCCCAGAGGTGAGGGTTGAGTAAGGCAGGATTTTACTCCCCATTATTTGTCCAAATGGTTATATTTTAGCCATAAATTGTCTTGAACGCACTGCCCTGGACCGATTGCTGAGTCCTGTGAAAGAGCTCTGTGGATTCACGTCTGACGATGATTACTTAAAAAGACCGATATCGGCCTGGGGAGACGATAGTGAATGCATGGAAGAGGCAAAACCAAGATTCAGGAAAAACAGACAGGACATGAGCGTTTCTGGAAGCCAGCAAACTGAGTCCATCTACTAATGAAATGTCTGTCTGGCTCAGAACATGCAGTGCTGCCAGCTCTGCTTTTAGTGACTGAGCTAAATGAAACCGAGCAGCAGTGTGCCGCAATACCACCTGACCACTAACCTCACAAGTCAGTCTCTCATTTATCCGTCCATCCATTTATTTATTTATTTACATTTCCTTCAGGAGCCTGGATGATGAGCTTTCTCACGGTCACCGTTCTCGTTCTCCGTCCCGCTACTACGATGCTGGTAGAGGTCGCCATCAAGGGGAAGGGTATCTGGACGACAGGTGCGTGCCTGTGTTTGGTCACCACTTGTAGTGTAAATGTCATCAGAGTTGCTTTATGTTGTACAAGGCCCTAGTTTTTTGTGCAAATCCGCATCCGCTGAAAAAGTGTGTACAGAGTGTGAGTGCCTGTGTTGCCAAGTCTAACTTTGTTTACTGGTCTCTTAGATTTAAATAGTTGCTGCTTTTTGTCTGTTTTTGTTTTGTTTCTTGAAAAGCGTTTGATGCCGTAGCTATCTGTTGAGTTTCATGTTGCACGAGGTGACCTCAGACCTCAGTGTTTAGGTTGAAAGCTCTCGGTTGCAAAACTGAATTTCTGAATCTGTGTGACTGTGTGGAACCAGCCAAAGCTCTCTTTCCTATTCACTCTCTTCTCCCCTCTGCTCTTCTGGGGGTTTTTTAACTGTTGTTGATTTCCTCATATGTCATCCATCCCCATGGTTACCACAGTGAGGTCTTCACGATCCACCAATCAATGCGAGGCAAAAGTGCTGAGTGCCTGCACACCAGGTAAACTGGCCAATCGTGACATGTTTACATGTTGGTTGTAGATGAGGTGTGTTTTTGTCAGATTGTCTCTAATTGCAGTCTGTCGCTCAAGACTGTTATTTAAAAGTGAAACGAATATGCCTCTGAAATCGAGGTAAAAAAAATCCTGTGTAATGCAAAATGTATACAGAAAAGAAATGTGAACAAGTCCCATGCAAACTTTGACTTCCCAGCATTATAAAAGAGAACCGAGTTATATCAGACCTTACACACAGACACATTAGTTGGTTTTAGTCCGTTCATTAAATGAAATAACTGTAAGAAAAACACAATGTGTCATATCTAAATAACGAGACAAAAAGGAGGCCAGTGAGCTGAAATCCTGTGGTAATCGAGCTGTACTGCTGCCTCAGATCCACAAGAGGACACTACAGGACCATGCATGGTTTCAGACTTTGCTGCTTTTCAAGAATCAGTCCAACAGTACAGCTTGCAGGGGCTAGACCACAGGTGTCGACCTCCAGGCCTCAAGGGCCGGTGTCCTGCAGGTTTTAGATGTGTCCTTGATCCAACACAGCTGATTTAAATGGCTAAATTACCTCCTCAACATTTCTCAAAGTGCTCCAGAAGCCTGGTCATGAACTAATCATTTGATTCAGGTGTGTTGACCCAGGCTGATATCTAAAACCTGCAGGACACTGGCCCTCGAGGCCTGGAGTTCGACACCCCTGGGCTAGACTTAAAACTAAATGTTGCTTAGTGTACACCTGCTTTCATACGTCCAAATGATGAATATGCACCAATTCTGTCTCTGACTGAAACAATTTAGGGCACTTTTTGCATGATGCTCCAATATCTTTATTTAGTCTGAAGGCTTTTGGGTCATTCCATGGAAACTGTACTGGTCCTCCTGTTTCTGGACAAAAACCAAACTATGAATTTTGTGTTTCATAGCATATTTTAAAACCTGCAATAATGCACGATTCGAAAGCTCGGGAACTTGTCAAATATCTTTTTTTTTTATTAATACGCTCATTTGTCAGTTAGTTAGCTTGGCCCAGTCACAGGAATACAGCCAACACTATAGCCTGAGATGAGGTAAAATCTAATTGGATAGAAAAATTCTAAATGATGTGTCAGAATTTCTCTATGTGGTCAAAGTTAACACCAGTATGCACACATATACACATATACAGTGCTGTTTGTAAGCCTATGTAAAACTGCATGGCTCTAAATGAATAATATTATTTCATCCAAAAATACTGCTGTTTCACACTTGATTGCTACATTTCCCATTAAGAGAGAAGTGTCGGTGCTACTTAAACAAAATACCAAAAAGTCATTACATATATTGCATGAGACACAGGAGACATTTTGGTTTAGTGTGTTTGGTCACTGGAAACTATATTTTTTGGGGTTTTGTTTTTCCCTTTAAATGTTAGGAACCCAAACGTGACAGTTTTCATGTAATGACTCTTACTGATTATTATTTCTATTTTTAAGTTCACGTGTAGTGTAGTGACTCTTACATTGCCATTTGAGCACACAGCCAAAGAGGTAAGTTACACTATATATACCTTTGTTAGAGGTATATAAAACCCCTATACAACCGTAGCTGTGTTAGTATCTAACCTAGGACACTTTTTGTACTTTTTATACACACAAGTGTATAAGTGTACAAGTGTTTGAGGAAAGGAGGGTGTAAAGTGCTAAGTTTGTCTGTAGAGAAGAGATCTGGCTGCTGCTGACTGTACGCTCTTAATGCAGAGATAATGTGCTTACTTATGCTTTAACACCCTAAAATCTTAGCCAGTGATTTTTGCAATGACCACAATATCTAGAAACATGTTGATAAATAAATCTAAATAATTAACAAATCAAAAATCAATGAGATCACTGGATAAGATGCCACTTCTTTCCCCCTTTGTATCTTTCGGTTGTCCATGCACTCCTATATACTTTTTTTCTGCTCTTCCTCCTTTTCCTTCCGGCTTCCTTTCCTGCTTGTGTCTGCTGCATGCATGCTAACATCAGGAGACCTACTAGGCACAATAACACACTGCCACCTAAGATGCCACTTTTGTTCAGCAGTTTCCGCAAACAGGCAAATAGGTAAGTCTTCAGTTCAATCGGTTCAAATGGAGAAAGTGTCCAAATCTGAAGGGACTTTCCCTGTGTCGACATTTTACCAAGGTAGATCACAGACTGTATGTAAAAGATTGACCTGCTCAGAGTTGTCACCTGTTGTTGGTGAATCCTCAAGATGAACATTTTGCTTTTTGTTTTTTAAATAAATAAAGTTATCCCTCTAAAGGGGACCATGATAAAAAAAAAAGCCCATTAAATATTAATTGCATTATATAGTACTTCAGATGTTTAATTGAGCCCATAAGGTTTTCAGAAAGATCTTTTCTTGAATGTGTCTGCTCTTTTCCCCATGTTTGTTTTCAAATGGACATCAGGTGTCTCCCCCTGCTGGCCATTTTAAAGAATGCAGTATCTCTTATCAGCACACAATACCAAAGGGGCAACAGCACAGGGAACAATTTGCTCGTCACCTGCTGCTTTGTTGCAGACATTTAATCGCTTGAGGACAATTCAGGCTTTAGTTGCCTTAGTAACGCTATATTGTATTTAATATGCAGTCACATTCCAGCCAACAGCATCCTTCTATGGTATTTCGTACAATCACTTGCCTTGAAGTTGAGAAAGTTTACATTTGGACCCGCCCACTTCTCGTTACCAGCGGTTACTTTGACTCATCGCTTCAAGTTACTGAATCCCGACGACTTTTTTGTTCTCTGATTGCCTCATCAGTCCTTGTTGCTTCCTGCGTAGATGTCTTTTTCAGGAGCATCCACATAAGTTATTACATGAGTACATTCTATTATCTTTTTGTTTTCATAGATTCATTTGGCTCATTTTCTGAAATTGATTCACTATCAACAGCTTTTATTTTAAATGACCTCTTGCAGAACTCACACTTTAGCAATCACTGATCAAATGCACTTTTTGAATAACTGGATAAACAACGAGAAGAGCTTCAGTATAATGTTATGTAGCAGAACATTCACTGTCATTAAGGCGTTAATAAAAGTTTCTATCATTTTACTGTTTATTAACAGCAGTTATTAAAGGGTTTCTGCAGAACCTTTACTTGTGTGAACTTGATTACAAAAAATGGCGCCTACTTTTTGTCTGCTGTTATACCTTGAGCGCTCCTAGCCAAGAGCGACAGAGAACAAGTATGACTGTAAGACTTTGAAAAAAGACAACAAAAGAATTGAGTCAGATGACATTTTCATTGTCAGAAAAGTTCTTTGAGGTGCTATTAGATGTTGCTCTTGCTCTTCGCGCTCCATTTGAAGCATACTGAAGCCATCAGACAATTTGTAGTACCAGTGTCAACTTATATTGGACTGGTTAACGGTTCAGTCCTTCCATCACAGCAGGGGCTTCTGATTAGTTTCCAACCTGTCTTCTTTTATTTCTTTAGTTTCGTTAACAAATGCTTCCACTTTTTGAAATTTCCATTTCATCAGTAGCTCCACGCTGCTTGCATATTAAATAAGTAACTCTGTAGTGAGACTGAAAATGGTCATGGCGACATGCCGCTCCACCACACATCTGTGGTCTAATGATGAGGTGACACATCGGTAAGGCACACACACACATTGATGATGGTTGATGGTTAACATGGATGTTTAAGTGTTCCGCGTTGGGAAAAATGCAGAGATCAATCAGTCTAGTTTTGGCAGTAACAGCTAGAAGACACATTTTCCTCCATACTCCATCTCCATGTCAACCATTGCAATGTACAGACACTGCCATCCTGACACCAGCTGCGTCAGTCATGGTTTAATTTCTTAGAACAGCATTATTAGGGAAATCTAACCAGACTTTCTTTTAAAAGACTTTTTCTGTTTGTCCATTGTTTTTCTCTTTGTGTCTGTTTTTGTCCTCCCACCCTGTCTCCTCTCCATCTCCTCCTCCTCTTCCTCCATTGGATGGCATGTTGTGCTGTGGTGCCTCTAGTGATCTGCAGCCTTCTCTGGACAGGGTTAGGAGCGCTAGTGCCAACTGTCTGGCTCCAAACAATCATGCCCCCTCACCAGAGACTGAAAGGTACCAGCCTCTGTACCCAACCCCCTTCCTGTAGTCCTCCTGCACTTCAGCTTTCCCTGGTCTTTGTAGTTCCTTCACCTCTGAATGATCCTACACTAGCCTGATATCATCCTCACCCCACCTACACCACTATTGTGCACCACTCTACTATTCCAGCAAATCCCCTTTGTTACCTCTGTCCTCAAGGTTGTTCATGATGATGTTGTGATTTTCGCAAAGTCTCATTGGCAAGCAGCATTCTGAGTATTCGGGTCAATTTAAAGACAACTTCATAACCAGCTATCAGACAAAGGAATCAGTTTACCTTACTTGTACCTTACAGTTTTTGATTTGTCACTTCCTTGAAACTATTCCCAACATTAGACGGTCGAAAGGATGTACTACGAAGCAAGATCAGTTGGTTAGCAAAAGTAAGGCTAAATGATGCAGTTTTACTAATTCTAAGAGACACAATAAGTAAACCTCTTGAGCCTATAGACTGCAAATAAATGATGGATGTAGTCACTGTGATGTCACCTGTTGGTTAGTGAAATCCCTTTGTAAAACCTCAGGTGAAGCATTAATCAAAGGTAGACCCACCCTGCAAGCAAAGATTAAAAAAGCCTGGGTCTTCTGAACTTGCTTCGCAGTAGACCGTCTTTTTTAGTTACTTTTGTCTTTTCAATGCTTAATACAAAAGTCCTGTTGGCATTTGTCCATTTAATTCAGAGTCACTGTGTCGTTCATGTTGTTCCTTCTGGTTGTAAAGTGATAACATAACTGCACTGTAAACGGTGGGATTCACGTTTTAATGCAGAAAAGAAATGCCCAAACAATTGATCTTTGCTGTCCATGAAAATGAGAAGAAAAGCTAAAGCTAAAAGAAAAATATAGACTTGCGTTTAAGTGTCTAGAAACACAACACAAAATAAAGCTAATGTGAAAATGGGGAAACATTTGCGAACAAACTTGCCATATTCAGTTTATAAGGTGATAGCGTGCTAATATTGTGTTTACAGCCTGTTCTGTTACTCCCAGGTAGTCAAAATGTACCCATAGCAATGGCAAGCAAAATCAACTTTTTACTGTGCGCTTTCCTGACACTGGAAAAGCGAATCTCTTGAATTTTTAATGACTTGCTGATTTGGTCCTATGGGTGATGTATTTTGTATGTGTACGCATAGAAAATCTTTGTCCCATTCCCTGCCCCGAAGACGTCCGGCAAGTCCAAGGATTCTTATTCAACATGCTTCCCCTGAAGATGACAGGTACCCTTTTGTGGACCATTCTCACCCAATTGCTTCTTGTTGGAGCTTGACTTGTGCCTTAAAATCTCACGCCATTATGACCCAAACACTAAAGTTTGCCAAGTTACTTTCTTTTTCTTTTCCTTTCTTTCTTTCTTTTTTTCTTTTCTTTTTTTTACAGTAGTTTTAGTAAGAAACACATTTTTGTCAAACCCAGTGGAAATATTCTTGGCTTAGTTGGGTCCTATTGGGTTGAGGCAAATGCCAAGCTCTTTTTGCCAGATTGTTATATTTCTATGAATGACTAGTAGTGATTTTACAATTTAACCTTTTCAACTTTCCAATTCGTCAGCTCTCCGCAAGTTTGGCAAGTGACTTTATCTTGTATCATATAAAACAAGTGTAATTAAACAAATTTTAGTACAAAATATAGCACAAACTAGCCTAAACTCAGTACATGGGGTAATAACTACCCTGACTTTGTCCTAATGATGCAATAAATAACAAATGCCAACTGATTAGTGAGCTTTAGAGGTTTGGATAAGGTTTAGATCCTTAGTAAAGGGGAAGTCTGGACATGACTTTATCTACTTCCAAAATCAAAAAGAGGAAAAAGTCTAAAGATTTGGCAACACTTGTAGTACAACTTCATTGCTAGACCAATAGGTTTTGGCTTTCAAATTTCATGAGGTCATCATAAATCAATTACAAAAGATATTTTAGATAACATTTATGAAAATATATGACCAGCTTTGGTTGGACTTTGCCAGACTAGCTTTTTCGTTAATCTAAGACTGCATGCTAGGCTACGCTAACACCTTCTAGTTGTAGTTGCACATCAAGCAGACAAGAATATATACAAGAAATATAGGTTTATTGCTATTGACTTACCTTTTACTTAGACTGCATTTTTATTTCGACAAATACAAGATAAAATCACAATCTATTATCACTTTTGGCAATTTAGCCTTCTGCTGCAAACTTTAGTAATAGATGAGCTGATCTCAGTGAGAGTGAATACGATCTACAAAGTAGAACTTGTCCCAATGAAAAAAAAGTCCTCTAGGCATATACAAGTTAGATTTTTTTTCTTTAACTTTGTCGCTCACATTGTGTAAAGGGTTATTTGTGTGGCTTTTAGTGTGTGGGTTGTGTTCTTCTGGCTTGCCCTTTAATGCAAAGAGTGGTAGCAGCAGTTTTTGGTCGTGATTGTTGTTGCTGTATCTTTGTTTAGTTGACTTTCTGTTCTTTGTGATTTTTAGTATCAGGTTTGTGCTCGTTTGAAGTTAAGGTAGTTTGTACTGGCTCTGGTGTGAAATCCTGCCCTTTTGCATTTGCTTCCCGCAGTCTCTCCGAGTTACATTTTTGTTTTAGGAATTTGCATCCGCAGCTTATGTGTGCTTTCCTTCTCCTCTTAGTCTTGAGAAGTCTTTTTTTGAAGGCGTATTGCTCATTAGTGGTATAAAATTCATGCAATCCACAATTCATATCATAAGTGTGATCGTGTATGTGTGTGTGTGTGTGTGTCTCTGTGGGTGTGTTTGTGTTTGTGCGTGGGGCGGTGCATGGATCATCCTTGTCATCTTCATGTCCGTGAATGGAGAATATGGATGCTACTTCCGTCTCAAGAGAGTTTAATTCACCTCAGTACAAAGAAGAGGTACACACACATTTATGAACACACACACACACACACACACACAGGCACACTTACAGATGAAGCATGACTGTATAACACCCCTTATTCCTATCATCATCATACCATCCATCACAGGATTCCACCTATTTCCTGTTTTACAGATCATAAACTTATAAGGCCGCTGACGGCTCCAGACAGAGTCAGGCCCTTCTAAATTGAAATGATTTATCCACCATCACGCTCTCTTCCATCCCCTCATTCACCCATCCATCCATCTTTTTTTGTTCTGTGGTGTATTGTCCTTTTTACTCATCCACCATTCTCCAGGAAGCCTCGGACCCTGGAAACACCTGAAAGCCACACTCTTGGCAGGAAGCTCTTTGACAGTGGCAGGTAAGGCGTGTGCGGCACGCTCAGCGTATTTCAGGTGGCTTGTTTACACACAAAGCTTCTTAGATGCATTCACCAGCTGGGAAGAAGCTGTGTTTTAGTACTTGGTAGCAGATATTAGTTATAAATAGGTCCAAGTATTTTTTGAGGCCCTTAATGCTTAGCCACAGTTAGGCACAACCACTGTGAAAGTTAGCATGGATTTCTAAAATTTCGAAGTCACAATGCTAGCACCTTGGCTGCTACTGTGTTTTGCTGCTAGAGCCAGAAGGTGGCACATTTGCATCATATATATCTGCTAATTAGAGCTAAGTAAGCAGACTAATAAATTAGCATTAATGGACTGTACCAGACAGCAGGTGATCTTATTTGTCATATAATTATACTAAAAATATCCGAAAAAGCACCAATAGGACAAACAAGATGAAGAGAACCAGGTCACTGACACAAATGACACTAGTCCGATTGAGTAAAGTTGCCTGTATCAGCATTTTAATATATGAGAGTCTGTGGAGATTGTAGGACATGCAAGGAACCATTGCAGGAACAGCAGTTTTGACACTTTGATTTTCAGTTTAAGGGGTTGCCACGGTCTAATTTCAAGCACAAGCTAATTAGTGAGTTTAATTTCAGTTATCACTTAGGGTCCTTTTTCATTGGCTGTTTCTGTGTTGTCGTGGTCAGAAAGAGCCTGTAAGTGCACATTGATTTCAGTGGAGATGAATGTATCTGCTGATCTGCAGTGACAGTGTAGTACATCATCGTGCAATAAATGATCGAGATATGGAACATAGTGTCAGTACGTGTTTCCCAAGGGCTCCATGTGGTCCTTGTAAGCATGAAAGATATTCTGATACAAATGTTATGTGTCACACCAGGAATTTATGCTGCTGGTTTTACCACATATGTTTCGTAGGGCTTTATTTTTTAGACAGTGCTATAAAAGTGTTAGATTCTTCCACTGCATGTATACTATAGAGATGCCCCTTTGTTTAGGATACTAAAGACTTTTAGTTAAGTAGTAGGAAAAGTCACTTTTTTATATAATGAATAATTGCTACTATTAGCATCTCCAAAGTGAAAGTGCTAAAATGCTTATAAAAAAGGAAATTAGGTTCTGTGTTTAATATTTTCTTAAACATTGGAGCTGCTGATAATGACATGATAATGTGTAAAAATGCCAGTTATTAACACTGAGTAGAGTACCCAGGGGTCAGGGCTTCATTGTTCACATGGAAATATGCAGTGAATCAAAGCCTTAATTGCGCAGCCAGCTAAACATATTTAAAAAATAATGCAAACACTTTTTCATTATAAGAACATCTGCGTTATACATTGCCCTCTGTAATGTTTATATAGACACCAATCAGCCACAACATTAAAACCACCCTGTAAAATTTTATGACACCTTGGGAGAGATCTGTAGGGACATGGAGTCTGCATGCCTCCACAGTTGTTCTGTTGCACTGGGATGCTGGCATCACATCCTTTGGTTTGCTTCTTTATTACTTCCTGTTGATGCTTTGCCAGATTTGTCAGAGGTCTCTTCCTGTTAAAAGGGAGTTCTTTCTTCTCACAATCACCAAGTGCTTTCTCATAGAGGGTTGTCACCTTACAATATAAACGTATTGTAAACTGTAACAACTGAAATCAGTGTGTTACTTGTTTTGCCTGGTTTTAATGTTGGGACTGAATCTGGTAAAGGACTGAAACTGCTGTGTCTTCCATCCAGATCCATTACTATATTTGGGTCCAGCTGGTCCAGTGTGCAGTCTACTACCATAAACACAAGCTGACATATGCTGGTTAGCGCTATCTGAGGGACATGCAATCACTTGCGACTTCAGGCTGTGAACACAGAAGCATAAAACTATTAATAGTCCTCATTGTGTTTGGAGGCCTGGTTAAAAGTGTAGTGATGCTTCAGTGCAAAACTTTTTCATGCTTTTCTTATGAAGTTTGTATTGTTAAAATGTTAATTAAATTTAAACTAATGTTACTCATAAACGACTCTGTTTAGGTTTGCCTTCATTTAACATCGTTTCTTGTATATTTTATGGATTCTTCCTTTCCCCCCATTTTTCCCATTCCTCAACCTCATTTCTGTCCCTGCATGCTGCTGCTTACACACTGTATTGCTGGGCTCTGGGTTTTTATGGCACTCGTGTCGATGTACACCAGAAACAAGTCCACCTCCATTTAAATGGGCTCCAGGGGAAAGAAAGCCCCACTGTGTCCCCTTGGTAAATGGATTCATCTTAAATCAGCCTTCCTCTAACTCATTTAACCAGAGGCAGAGTCTTGTTTGCTCACTGTAGAGACTCGTGGAGAGGAAAGACACAGGGCTGCTGCTGCTTCTGTCAGCATTTGTATGTGTGTTTGGTGAAATGTCTTTGCTGCATCTCATCAGATGCTGCTGCTGTTTGTGTAGTTGTTGTATATGTGTTGTGTGGACTCTGCAGTCATTGTTTGTATGTGTCATTTCTGAGTGGATGTGGAAATTTTTGGTAAGTGTTCATATCTCAACATTTTAATACTCAGACAATGAATAAGCTTCATTTAACAGTAATTTTATCAATGACCAGGAATATATCTGCTCATGGGTGAGCTAAGGGTGCCTCTGATTTACAAACCCAGTAGAGGTGTGTATTGTATTGATACCAACGCTGGTATTGGTATCAGAACGATACTTTGTTTCTAACCTCTAAATTCAGCACATAGTCCAATAAATTGTGTTAAATGTGTTCAATCATTCCATTTACATTCCAGGTCTCCTAAAATCCAAGTTACAAAACTTAAAAACTTGAAGGTTTCAAGAAGACTTGACACTAGGATGAAACCACAGACTGATCAAGAAAATGTTTAGATTGAGTGAAAGGGAGGCCAATTGTCAAAACAGCCTTTTACTCAGCCAGACTTTTTCGCAATCAGAGACGTCGCCCCCTGCTGGCCATTAGAAATAATGCTGGTTTATAGGCACTCATACATTTGTTTCACTTCTCAGATCCAAAAGCTACAAACCACTTCTTTGCAGTCTATATTCAAATAAAATGACAAAATGTCATGAATAACCCTTGTTATTAGTAGTGCAGTGGAAAGGAGCCCCAAATTTCAAGATTTCTAGTAGGAGAGGGAATATGTGTTATGTGAGAATGGATGGATGTGTACAGTCGTGGTGGGATTTGTGCCTGAAGGCTTTCACTTTCTCAGTGTGTTGTTTCACTGTTTAAATCTTGATTTGCTTCTCTTACTGGCAACAGAGTCCCTCACTGTGAACCCCAAACAAGCCTCACTTTGCTTCACTCTGTGAATATGATGTTTGATCGAAATGTTGCTGCTGCTGTTGTCTTGTTTCCAACGTCGATGTTCCTCCTATAGCTTCTGTCGTCATGTCTTTGTTTTGCAACCTTATGTTAAGTGATACTCGCCTAACGTCAAGAAATGTGAAATTGCAGCAGGTTCATCCAATGTCGAGTACTTGTCAACATTTTGTTCACTGTGTGAATGGGATGACGTGAAGACGTCAAATTCCACCAGCGAATGGCACTCTCGACTGCAAATGTGATGACTTTAATATCGTTTTCCCTTCTTCCCATCTTCACACTTTTCATCCTTCCTTTATATTCACACTTCTTCTCTGCACCATGTCTCCCCTTCCCCTCTCCCTTCTGTTTTCTGCTTTCCGTCATGTTGTTTTGTGTTAGGGGGCACCTCCAAAGTGGTGGGTCTCTTTCCTCCTCGGTGACGTCCTCATCAACTCGCAGAGTGAGGCAACTCCCACAGCTTCCCCCCAAGAGCAGCACTGTAGAACAAGGTACAAAGAAAGGTTGACCCATATAGGGTCATCTTTGTGCAGTGTCCGATTAAGTACTAGTTTTTCGAGTTTCTTTCCTTCACCGTGCAGCCCTGGTAGCAGAGGAGCGTGTCCGTCAGCTCCAGATGAGGGTTCATTCCAATCGGGTCTCAGCTCCAGCCACCTCCAGCCAACAGGACCTTGACCGAGCGCTCAAGAATAAACGAGAGGTAGCCTGACCGTTCGCTTTAAAACAAGCTTGTCTGGAGAGTGGAGGAGGACAATACAGGTTCCAGCCAGACAGAAAGAATGAACCATAATGCTGCTCAAGTGCATCGCAGCGAATTGCATTGACTGTCTGAGAAAGTAATAAATTACAGTACAGTAATGGTGAAGACCACTCCATAAAATGAATCATTTCCAAATGGGCAGCCACTCAAGAACTGAGTTAACGCTTGGAATCTTGAAATGTATAATCCATACCGGCTGCTTTCTCTATTTTTTTTTCCCTTAGAGAAAATAGTTTAATATTGATATTGTGATGTTTAAAAATATGTACATGCCAGTAGTTTAACTTCTTCTTTTTGTCTGTGTGATGCATTACAGAAGGCTAATCAGAAAATAAAGCATGTTTTAATATAGCAGACAGAACAAACACAACATTTAGGTGGAAGGTGATTAGAGCTTGGATGCATCTAAGCATCTAAAAGCATTAGCAGCAGCTGGAGTTCCCAGTGTACAGTAGTCTCGTCCCACCTAACAACTCAGATTGCTGGTTGCCCTGTAATTTGTCATCCTCCTATATGGCAATGCATGAGTGTCTGTCACTGTACTGAACTCAGGCTTGCATGGACTTTAAAAAGATTTAAAAGAGGGGCATGGCTAAGGTGATGTCACCCACTAATCCCAAGTAGCACATCTGACTGGCAAACCAAGGGAGACATATGGTAGCACACAGTAGGTTTGTGCTGCTTTATCACCCCTTTTCACTCTAATGCGTACTATGATTTACGAAACAAGCAGCTTAAAACTAATGATTGAGACCATAAACATGTCAGGAAGTTTCCTGAGGCCATGAAAAATGGAGTGAAATGTGTTCTTTCCCTTTAGCGGTCCACACAAGAAGACTTCTTTATGGAAACCTCAGAGTTGCCCTCTGCTGGTCATTAGAAAGATTGCAGTTCTTCCTCTTCACCCTCACTTTTCAGACCAAAAGATGCATCATGATGCACAGTCTATATGGAGAACACCTGGTTCAAGTTTTAGATTTTTAATAGCTTGTACACCAAATGTAATGTTGTAAAATCCCTTTCTGTAACTAACAGCAATTTTCTATCAATCAGCGTGTTGTGCTATCAGCAAATGGACCAATCAGGATGCAGCAGCAGAGCGCTAGCATTTTATATTCAATTCAATTCAGTTTTATTTACACAGCGCCAAATCACAACAACAGTCGCCTCAAGGCGCTTTATACTGTAAGGTAGAGCCTACAATAATCCATTCAGAGAAAAACCCCAACAATCATATGACCCCCTATGAGCAAGCACTTTGGTGACAGTGGGAAGGAAAAACTCCCTTTTAACAGGAAGAAACCTCCAGCAGAACCAGGCTCAGGGAGGGGCGGGGCCATCTGCCACAACCTGTTGGGGTGAGACAAGGAAGACAGGATAAAGACATGCTGTGGAAGAGAGACAGAGATTAATAACAAGTGTGATTCAGCAGAGAGGTCTATTAACACGTTGCGTGAGAAAGGTGACTGAAAAGGAAATACTCAATGCATCATGGGAATATTGAAAGTAGGCTTCCATATAAGGACATACCAGACATACCATCTTCTTATTGTTATATATTAAATTCATTCATATTGATTGAGTTTGTCAAAACTAAAATAAATGTCAGGTTTATTTTAGGGGTTTTTCCCAGAAGAAAGTGTAAATAATTATTTAAATTTAGCTTCGTCACTTAATCACTGAAGATGATTGCAGGTGATTACAATCCATCTATTGCTCATGTATTGTTACAGCTTTAAACCTGGAGCATGTGATTGGTGTTGAGTCACCATGGCGATGGCTTGAGAATTACTTGCTTCATTTTCACAGCAGTTTTCTAAAATATCTGTTTGATGATGTGTGGTTCATGCAGCTCTATAAGGACCAGAGGAGGAGTAGTGAAAATGTTTCCCACAAGTCCTCAGACAGTGATGTCAGCGACGTCTCAGCCATCTCTCGAACCAGCAGTGCCTCTCGCATCAGTAGCACCAGCTACATGTCCATCCAGTCAGAGAGACCCCGGGGACGCTTCAGGTACACACACACACACACGCGCGCGCGCGCACACACACACACACACACACACACACACACACACA